>NC_045765.1:101223434-101528684 GCF_008692025.1 Phocoena sinus | reverse complement strand
CTCCCATATTGTTTTTAACTGCAATATGTAGTTACTCAAAATATTTGGAGGAAATTTTGTGGAGTATGGCCAGGTGGCAGCATGGGGGAGGAATGGGAAAGGGCAACAAAAGGTATAGAACATTTGCCTTTGGCAAGAAGCTACTATTGGGCTTACAATTCTGTGCGAAAAGTTCCCAAATGCAAAAGCTCAACAGATACAAAGCTTTTGCGTATTTGTGCGTGGAATAAGCACTCAAGTAATGTTGTTTCTCAACAAAATTATAAAAGTAACATTACATTCGATGCCAAGTGTTCGCTAAAAACATTCCTTCAAAAAATCCATACAGAAACTGCTAGAAGAAAAATGAAATGCCAAAATAAATGCTATTAAGTAAAGGTAGACAAAACTTACTAAAAGATAGATTGGAAGATTATATCAAGCCTGTCAGGTAAATCAATGTGCCTGAAATCCAAGTATGGAAATGTTCAATATCACTGATATGGGACTATTAAAAAATAATGTAGTAATGGTTCAGGATTGTTTAGACTTCTAACCAAACTTGACCCAACAAAAGTTGTAGGCAATCCATGGTAAAAAACCATAGACTCATCCCCAGAATTTGGTAAGACCAAAGCCATGTTTCTTACAAAGATTTATTAATGGTTCTCTTAATAATACATATGGTTAGCAGAATTAAAATATATTAGCATAAAGCAGAATAGGAAAGGAAATGAAAACACCTCTCTAGAGGAAATTTGAAGTTTTTACTACAAACATTCAATACAAAGTTCTCCTCAATTCTATTTCATATTAAAAAAAATAAGGAACCGTAAGAATTTATGCATACCACCCTCCAAATTTTCCAAAAGAATATTGGATATTTATGGTTTGATGAAGTCTAAAAGAAGTTGTTTCCATCTTCTTTCTTCTAGTATTAGTGGCTATGTGCAATTTCAGAGACATTTCATCCTTATGTTTTGAATTCATTTGTAATTAAAAGGATTTAAAAAGTAACTTTGAAGTTTTTAGAATTTTTCTCCATGAAGAAAGGGAGGCCATGCTTTGACAAGAAGGTATGAACTTGAATATTCACAAGTTTAAGTTAGGTTTAAAATTTCAACCACAAGAACATTCACTGAGCTCTCAACTCAGGAGTAAGTTCTCCAATTTTCTGTTTCTTACCTGCTAAACTTCCCAGAGTCATGTAGGAATCTTAATCAGTAAATTCTAGTCTCTCTAAAGGTGAAAAATGATTGGATTTTGTGAGGGCTAGGGATCTATGTTCTAGAACCCATCTCTAATCTTGAGGGTGTGGGAAGCGGCAGGATTGCACTTTTGAGGAATAAGGCTGGACACAAAAATGTAGCCTCTTGGAACCCACTGGCACCACCTATACAGTCTCCTAAGTTCTAACAGAGATTAGGATCTAAGTAGAGATTGGTATTGCCAAGCCACATGGACTTCCAGTGTTGCATCCGGGGAAGCCAATGCTCCCCAAAGCAGTTGATATTCCACAGAGAGTTATCAAAAGCTAGATCCAGGTATACTTTATACAGTCAGAATGAGATTTATCTTAGACTGTATACATAAAGGTGAAATTCAATTGGATCTCCAGAGAGTTTCTAACTTTTTTTTTAGCAGAAAAACCATTAGCACATTTCTGAGGAATAGTCAGATGGACTTCTGACGTTAAAATGGAGCTGGTTGGACTTCCCTGGTGTTCCAGTGGTAAAGGATCGCCTTCCAATGCAGGGAACGCGGGTTCAAACCCTGGTCAGGGAACTAAGAGCTCACATGCCACAGGGCAACTACTGAGCTCGCGCGCCACAACTACTGAGCTTGCGCACCTCAACGAGAGAGCCCTCGTGCCCTGGAGTCCACGTGCCACAACCAGACAAAGAAACCCCGCATGCCGCAACTAGAGAGAAGCCTGCACGCTGCAACTAGAGAGAAACCCGAAGGGACCACGATCCATAACGAAAAGATACTGTGTGCCTCAACAAAGATCCCGTGTGCCGCAACTAAGACCCGACACAGCCAAAAAAAAAAAAAAAAAAAAAAGGAAAATAAATAAATAAAATAAATAAATATTAAAAGAAGAAAAAAGATGGGCCTGGTTCAGAGCTGAGCTACACCAGGAGAGCTCTCGGGCATCTGCATCTTGCACTTCTGCATGGCCTATATTTTCCTGATTTTTCCAGGGTAGCAGAAGGCACAGAAATGGCCTGTTGCTCTGGAAACTGCTCAGTGGCATGCCACAGGACTTTCCTGGCCTGTGCGGGGACGTAGATGAACCCTACTTGACTGCTGTCACTATTAAATGCAGGAGGAGAAAATAGTAACAGTTAAGTGCTTCACAAAATGTCCTACTGTTTATACCCACTCCTGTCCTTCCTCCTAGCTGCCTTTAAGGGCCAGGGTTGGGACAAAGTCTATCTTTATTTTAAACATAGCAACAACCATCACTGACAAACTAGAGAGGGCAAAGAGTGTGGTCGAAAGGACACTGGATTGAAAGTCATAAGATTTGTTTTTAGCCGCAAACCAATTTTGTGACCTTCAGTAAGTTACATAAGTTAAGCAGTTCCCAGTATTCTCCTTAGAAAAAAAATTGACCTAGTGATCCTCTGGTTTCCTTATGTCTGTACAAAAGTACAGTCTGTGTTTCTAAGTGGTGGCATGAGGATTGGTTGGAGTTACAGAATGTCCTTTACTAATACATAGATTATTTTCAGGGAAAGGTTAAGCTGTATTTGTGGCAGGCTGAAATGAAATTTCATCCAATTTCCTGGTGTTTTAATTCCATCAAAGGATGGAATCGGTGCTCCTGAGTTTAGAGATAGATGAGTTATTAGGTAGGTCAGCCTGGAAAAATGTGCTGGTTGCATTTGACAGTGGCTACAAGTGATGGGGAAATAGAGTCCAGTGGGTTCATCTGGTGTCATACTTGAAAGATCATTTGTGCATTTGTGCATTTATTCTTAAAAGAGCTGACTCAGGACTGCTGTGACAGCTTTTAACTTAGAATTCTCTTATTTTTCTGGATTTCTGTCTCCTTCTTAATGGTATTTTAATGCAGTTTTTGTGTTCAATTATAATAGTGTTGCTAAATACAGTAGGTCTGATTCCACAGAAGAAGAATAGTTTTTTCAAAATCAGCATTTTCTTGCTGATTTGCCAGCTGTTTCAATAAATACTCATCTCCCAACTTCAAACGAGTATATTGCACTCTTACTAAATATAAATGCCATCCACAGCTACTGGCTTTTGAGTTCTCTGTAAAATCAAACACAAAATCTGCACTATGAGGGACCCCTCTCTCAACCACGTGCAGGTGATTTTGCTGACTCGGGTGTCCTAAAGAATAATAAATGATTGTTTTTCCAGTCATTTCTTCCCAATGTAAATGTCTAAGAATGAGCAAATGAATTAGCACCTCCTCTTCTAGTTCTGCCATCTATACTATTTCTATCTCTAAACCACACGGAATGATTAGTCAGGGCAACTTAAACTTGTAATGATAATGCCACATCTATTTCATACCTGTTTCACCAAAAAGACTTTTGACCTGCCTGGTAGGATAGGATCAAATATGTATTAGGTTCCAAACATAAATTTTTACTTTTGGACGCGGTTGAGCAATAAGATGTACTGATTAGGTGTAAGGAACAGACATCATGAAAGTAAACTAAAATAGTAGTATATTGTATCCTCAGTGTACATTTTGTAGTTTTATTCATTAACATTGTAATAACCCTGCCTGAGGGTCAGCGGGACCATAAGACTACACGTTCAGCCGTACATTGTTTTTCTCACAGTCCTCATTGAATTGTATGTGTTCATTTTTGTTTTTAATCAGCATTACAAGCAATTAAGCCTTCAATATCTCCTAACAATAGTAAAAAGGCAGCTATAGTAATCGCAGTAAGCACATTTGTTGGTGTTTGTATTTAGAAAAATACTAGTTGGTCTTTTATTTGACAGAAACTAAAGCTGGGGAATTGTTACGGAAACAAATGCAATTCAAAAGCAAAGTCGCTTCACTTAAAAAAAAAATTTTATGCAAGTCTATGCTTTTGACTAAACGTTTCTATCTAATAGACCAGTCAGGTTAATTAAGGAAAAGTACAAATTGCTGGGTCCTTAGGTAGCAGCCCTTGCTGGTTGATCCTTGGATTGATAACAAGCTTCTATGGTAACTATGTTTCCATAACCACCAGGTTGACTATTTTCCAATCAAACTATTTCTTCCCACACCTTCAGAAGATGAGAAAAAATATGAGGTCCTAAGGTACTGAGCCCAGTGTACTGCATTCTCAGACACGTGGGTGGCCAAGAGCAAATGGCCAGAAAACACTCTTATTTGGTAGCGTGTTGTTTTCACAAAATGACATTAGTGGCCCACCCTGAATTCTTGATACACAGACTATCTACACATAAGAACCAAACTGAGGGGGCAAGTAGGCTGAATGCAAACAACCAGGTATTGACTAGATTTGGCCCTTTGGGTTGTTGGTTTTGTCAAAATAACTGGCCATTTAAATGAATTCAATCATTTTTAAAATCAGTTTGTGGATGCAGACACAGCCACAGTCTAACATAGTTGACATTCTTTTCCTTGCAGCTGGAATTAGAAATTAGACACTTTTTTAGACTCTCATCCATTCATAGCCCATTTTCTTTGCATACTTTATGGTTTGAGATTTCTGAAATATATTTTATATGCAAAGTTTGATTTTAAATGTTTTAAGCCAATGTAATTGGAATTGTTTACAGTATTTTCTATGAGTTTTATCAGATGATCATCATACTTACATTAAATCATACACATTTGGAGACATTCTGAAGTTTGATATGAGGTTTATAGATAAAACTTCCAGCTTAGTATAATTTTTACACTTAATCAGAAATTTTGGTACTACAAATAAAACCTGCAATTTGAAGAATAGCTGTCTTTCTGGTTGTTACAAAAAAGAACTAGATAGAGGTTTTTTAATGACTCTACTTTTTTAACCACTTAGAATACAAGTTTATTTATTTATTATCCCTACTGGAATGTAAGCTCTCTGAGGGCAGGGACTTTGTATTTTTCACAGTTGTATGCTCAATGCCTAGAGTAGTGCTTGTCAGGCAGTATGCCTCCACTAAATGTATATTATATGCAGGCATCTCACAAATTTTTATCTCATGGCACATTCTGGGTTCACCAAGCAAAAGGAGCTAACAGTAAAGAGAGATAAAGAGATGATACGATATACGATAAATACCCTGTTAAATGTAAACATGGAAGTGTGTGGGAGCACAGAGGACAGGCCCCCTAACCTAAAACAGAGGAATGAGGGAAAACTACCTGTAATAAGTGATGTCTCAGCAAAGATTTGAAGGATGCACAAGAATTGACCAAATGAAGGAGCAACAGACCAACGGCTGGAGAAGTACGTCAGCAACTAAATCTCCAAAAGTCCTGTGAACTTAGTTTTTAAAAAGTGGACTGTAATTTGAAGGGAACAAAATCTCTCAAAGTTTGTTTATAGGAACTTGGCATAAAAGAGATAAGTTTTAGAAAGACTGTTAACTGCAGTATGGAGAATGGGTTGGAAGAACCACTGAAATAATCCACTTGGGAAATAATGCAGATCTAAAATAAGGCAGTGGCTTCGGAGCTGGAGAAACTTCAGTGGATTTGAGAGATATTTAAGAAGTAGGATGGAAAGAATTAAGAGCCTTACAGGTTTAGGGATGGGATAAAAGTGTTGGTAGAGCTAAGAATGATTCTTAGCATATGGGTTGGAAGACTTGGATGGATGGTGGTGCCATGCAACAAGATAAAAATATAGGACAAGGAGAAGTTTACAGGAGGCGGGTGCTTGGGAAGAATCATAAAATTAATTTAAGCATATTGAACTCGAGATGCCAGTGTCACACAGAAGTGGAAGTATTCAGGAGAAAGTGAGATATGTGTGATGTTGAACAGAGTGATGCATGATGACAGAAGAAACTTGGAAGTCACCAACATATAGATGGAAGTGAAGTCATAAGAGAAGATGAGAACATGAGAACAGAGTTGAGGATGGAACCCTGAAGGACACCAACAAATAAAGAATAACCAGCAAAAGAGAAGCAACCTAAATAATAATTATTAAAAGTATAAGAAAAGAGAACATTTAGTGAAGCAGTGAGAGAAATGTATTTTAAAGGGAATATAGTTACAGTCAGAAGTGACATTAAAATCAGGTAAAATGAGGACAGAAAAAAAGTACTGAAAATAAAAGTCTATCAGACTTGGCAATTAGGTGGTTCTTGGTCAACCACACTAAAACAGAATAGTGTAGTCAGTGGCCTGGAAAATAGAGAGGTGAGGAAGTGAAGGACAGACAGACTCCTTTTTATAGACATGACTAGAGCATGAAAGAAATTCAGCAGCTTATAAGGCAGAAAAGATTTACAGAGCAGCATTTTAGTTTTATCCATGATTATTTGTTTACTCATTTATTTGCTTCAATATTGGATAGACTTGAGTATAATTAAAAGAATATAGTCTCTGAGTAGGTGTAAGTTGACGAATCCAGGCCACAAGGGATGTTATTAACACTGGATGGAAGAGCAGTAACATTTTATGTGAGATCTTGGGGAAAGAATGAAGCATATGTGGGTACAGATAAGCGGGTAGTGGGGTGGGGGTAGGGGGCTTATGGCTTCCATTGGATCTCTGAATTTTGGCTGATGTTGTGGTAGAGGCTTTGGAAGCTAGGAAGGTTTTGAAATAACTCCTGTACAGAATATGAGAGTTATTCTGGGATGCATTTTGCAATATAGCGGCATAAGTTTAATCTTATGCAACTTTAAGTATTCTTCATTTCATACGTTTTGTGGTTGCTTGTTAACATCTGCAATCAATGCTAATTTTGTCCAGACGTATTATCTCTCTTGCAGTTCATGCCTAGTGTCCACCTGGGTAAGGCCTCTGGGTAGGAGATGGATGAAGAGGAAGTAGGTGCAGGGGAAAAGATAGTAGACTCGTATTCAGCTGCCCCTGGCTTTGAGACCTGCTTTTCTATTGTTTACTGGGTGAATCTGCTACCACCTAAATTCCTCTTCTATAGCACAGAGGTGATAATCTCCCATACTCCAGTTTCACATGGTGATTAGGAGGATCAATAAGCATCATGCATTTGAAATTCCTATACAAATATAAATTCCTATATTCCCTTACAAAGTACAGTGTTCGTTATGGCAGAGACACTTAGATCCAAAAGGATGGGATAGGGAGGGTGGGAGGGAGGGAGACGCAAGAGGGAAGAGATATGGGAACATATGTATATGTATAACTGATTCACTTTGTTATAAAGCAGAAACTAACACACCATCGTAAAGCAATTATACTCCAATAAAGGTGTAAAAAAAAAAAACCCCAAAAAACAAAAAAACAAAAGGAGCTGGTTCAACTAGGGCCCATGCAATTGATTTACTGGAATGTATCAGAGTCAAATAAAAAATACACACGCTGAATGGATAATCCTGTATTTCTGTGCAAGAGAAAATTTTACCAAAATGCTTTAAAGTGTAAAATGTTTTTAAAACATCTAACATTTATACCAGAACAAGCTCAGAAAAGATAGCCAATTATCTAAAAACCTTTAATTTTATCATCTCTGATTTACTACTAGACGTAAAACATTCTTTACACCTGGGATAGCAATAATTCAAGTTATAGTCAGAGCACATTAGCCAGAGTAATATATATTAATAATTAATATATAATAATATATGTACATATATATATATATATATATATGTTAAAGACATAAGTAGAGTAAGCAGAGCAAAGGGGTCAGAGGAGTGGAAAGGGGTAAGGGAAATAGGGAAAAAATACACAGTACTAGACATTCAGCACTTACTGATACCTGGTTGGAGATGCTGGATGTTCATTCAGATGTTGGATTTAAATATACTCACAAATTTGTTAAATATAACCATAATAATATTGAGAACCATATATCTAACTACTTCCTGGACATCTGTAAGTTCCCCACCTGTATGTCCCTTGAGAACAACTAGTCAAAAGCTAAACTCCTATATGCCCTGACCACCTTCCTCCTCACACCAGACTTTTCTCCTCTTAAATAACCCTTTCAGGAACTGATATAATATTCAATTTGGACACTGAGTATTTGCTAAAAAAAACTCTGGTTTTTTCACCGTTATCTAATCAGTCATAAATTCTGATATTTGTGCTCTTTAAAATCTATTTTTTTGGGCTTCAATAATACTACTTTCATTCGGACTCTCATTTCCTTTTACCTGGACTGTTGAAATTTCAATTTATTCAGCAAATATTTATTGAACATCTGTCATGTGTCAGGCACTACTCAATGCTGGGGGACAAAGATGAGAATCCTTGTCTTTCTTGAGTTTACATTCTAGTGGGAGGAGACAGAGGATAAAAATAAATATAATCAATAAGTAAACTAAATTCACTGAATTTAACTTTCTAAATAAGTCTCGCTGTATCAGGTACGTATGGTCTCCAAGCTCAGATTTCTTAGCACGGCTGTTAAGACAGAACAAGAAACAACTCTGCTCAAATATCAAGCTTTATCTCTCGCCATCCTTTTGTACATTAGTTTTTACAAAATTATTTACAATTTCCAAAGTTCATTACAATGCTTTATCCCTCTTGCCCGTGATGTTTCACCCACTTAGATTTCAACCTTTCTCCCAGCCAACATTTGGGTGAACACACTGCAAGGTTTAAAGACTCAGCTCATGGCAACTACTCTCTGAAGCCTTTCTGGTTACTTACACACAGGGAGATTTGAGATATCCCTATCTCCCATGCATCCCAATGGCATCCCATGCCTACTTCCACCATTCCAGTTATGATACTGTAATGGATTTCTTTGTCACAAACTGCCTCCCTAGTTTAGTTCTTAAGCTCTCTGAATGGAGCAGCCATCTTTGTGTCGCCAATATCTAATAAAGTATATAATATAGTCTAACAGTCATAATATATGTACTGGAAAAATATTTGCTAAATGAATGTATATTGAAGAGTTTAAAATGGTGACAACTGAGACTTATGTCAATGAAAAACATTTCTAAAAATTATTCCAATTGCCTCATAGAATATAATAGTCATAGCTAATATTCATGACAGCTTTTTATATGACAGGTATTGTCTTGAGCACTTTATATGTATTATTCCATTTAAGGTCCACAAGGGCCATAGGAAGTGGGTGTTACTATAATTCTTATTTATGGGTGAGGAAAATGAGACACTGAGAAATTAAGCAATGCCCTACAGTCTGACTTCAGGACTCACGCTCTGCCTCCTCACATTGTACTGTCTTCCCCTACATAATTACCCATTATATTTATTCATGGATGTTCCCCTCAAATTAAAGATGATTAAAATTAAACTTAAAATTCATGATGATTAAAATTAAAGACAGGGCTTCCCTGGTGGCGCAGTGGTTGATAATCTGCCTGCCAATGCAGGGGACACGGGTTCGAGCCCTGGTCTGGGAGGTTCCCACATGCCGCGGAGCAACTAGGCCCATGAGCCACAACTACTGAGCCTGCGCGTCTGGGGCCTGTGCTCCGCAACAGGAGAGGCGGTGACAGTGAGAGGCCCACGCACCGCGATGAGGAGTGGCCCCCGCTCACTGCAACTAGAGAAAGCCCTCGCACAGAAACGAAGACGCAACACAGCAAAAATAAATAAATTAATTAAAAAAAAATTAAAGACAAAGGAGAAATGGGTGAAGGTGGCAAAAGGTACAAACTTCTTGGTATAAAATAAATAAGTCATGGGGACACAACGTATAGCACTGTGACTGAAGTTAATAGTACTGTACTGTATATCTGAAAGTTGCTAATAGAGTAGATCTTAAAAGTTCTCATCACAAGAAAAAACGCTGCAACTATGTATGGTGATGGATGTTAACTGGATTTAGCATGATGATCATTTCACAACACATACAGTTGTCCCTCAGTTCCTGTGGGGGATTTGTTCCAGTATCTCCTGCGGACACCAAAATCCTCTTACATAAAATGTTTTACTATCTGCGTATAACCGTATACTCATTCCTGTATGCTTTAAAGCATCCCTAGTTTACTTGTAATACCTAATACAATGTAAATGCTATGTAAATAGTTGTAAATACAATGTAAATGCTATGTAAATAGTTGCTGGCAATGCAGCAAATTCAAGATTTGCTTTTTGGAAATTTCTGGATTTTTTGGTAATATTTTCAATCCACTGTTGGTTGACTCCATGGGCACTGAACCCGCTGATAAAGAGGGCCAACTGTATAACTGAATATATACCAACCTTCAATTCCTTTTATTAAAACCCTTATGTTTATTTATTATTTACATATAGTTTCTCTAGAGCTATCCTTTTCAAATCAGGGTAGGTAAGTATTTTGACATCAGGTGATTTTATATAACATCAGATGTTTAAGTAAAATATACATTTCTTATTATACAGAGACAGTGTCTTGCAGACACAAAATCATTACTGAATAAGAAAATACACATGTGTCTGAATATGAACGTATTGATACTTCACTGCATGATTTCAAATATACGGAACACTCCTTTTGAAACAGGGATTAAATTATTGCAGTAAATGCAAACCATTCATATTTCTAATGGCAGAAGCTGGAAACAAGCCTAACAGCTTTTTAAAAAATCAAAACATTGTATTTATGAAAAAATTCGTTCAGCTTTTACATCTGTTAATCCCTGCACGGGCCTCAGGTAGGCGTCATGCTGGACATAAGAAGGAGATTAAAAAACTTCCTTTGCATTCTACTTTTTCTTACCATGTAAGCTCTGAACAAAACTGAAAAAATAAAAAATTACTGTTATCATGGTATTGTTCATTTCTGTTCTCTTCTTGGGGACAGTAGATACAACTGTGCAATAGGGAAATTTTAGGCGCCGATCATTTGCAGGCGGACGTGATATGGAAATCAGAGAGATCTTTGGGAGGACACTTAAGTCTAATCTGAAAACCAAGGCCTTTCATTTGAAAATAAAAGTGACATGAGCGCAACAGAGAGAGGCAGGAAACCCATAGCATATGAACACAGACACAGATGCAAGAGACAGGATCTGCTATGCTTGCTTTAAATATGGATCCTGGGAGAGTCCTGGTCACACTGAATTTAGGAGAATATGAATACATAAAAAGCATTCTGTTCCCCTCAAACTTAAATTCACTGCTTAGCATTTTTAATTATTCTTATCATTGAAGATTTTACGTTTATTTTTAATACATGCAAGTTTTGTTCTTTTCAGTAAACTGTAAACTCTTAAAAACTAAGGTTGTATCTCATTCATTTTTATATCCTAATTATATAGCATAATGTCTCTTTCATAATAAATGCTTAATTAATGTGTAAATAAATTAATCAGTAGATAAATGAATGAACTTCTCTAGCAGTGGAATCACTGGTTTTGCTATACTCAAGTCTGCTTAGTAATTTATGACCTGAACATGGTAGTTTTGAATGTTGACCCTAATCATATGGATATCCTGGCAGTGCCTTTTAAAATGATGGCCCTGCACAAATGTTTCCCCCTTCCCCGGGAACTGTCTCCCAAGTAGGGGGTGCGGGTAGCGGAGTTCCTCTGATTGGTTTTATTCATCCTTCCTGAACTTGTGGTTGGTCACAGAAAATTGATTTAGGAGTAGTCACCTGATTTAACTTGATCCCTTCAGACTCTCTTCCAGGATGTTTGGTAGATAAAAACCCCAAGACCCAGAGTCAGTGGAGTAAACTCTCAGTAAGAATAGCATTCTAGAAAGAAAAATGTACAAAATTCTGTTGCTGCAGTTTAGTTCCTGCTTTCAAGTCTGGGTTACTTGTTTTCCTAAATTTCATAAGCTAATTTTCTGTTCTTCCACTAAGTTTTCTCTTAAACTAGTCAAGGAGTTTTTATGCCTTATGAACGGAAAGAACGTAACCGGTAAAGATATGAGTAAGGAATGAGTCTCAACCCTTTCTTCTTCTCTCCCATCCCCTATAGAAAGCTGACTGTTATGCTTTGTATCATATATTCTATCTCTGTAAGAAGTTCAAATTTTTAGCTCTGCTTCAATTTTCAGGCCAACTTGCTAGTCCATGAATGGCACAGGTGTATTCTTTCTAGAAATTCTAAAATATTGGAAAGGCTGTAAGGTCAGAGATCTAAAAATAGTATCGAGGATTGTCATTCACCAGGAGATATTCTCTGACAAGGAAGCCTAAGTTTTATTGTTATTTCTATGGTTACCGTTTTCATCCCAGAGATTAAAAAAAGAGACCAGTTCTTTTGCAAATTTTTTTTTACTTTTCCCTGAGGGAGAACAATCTGTTTCCTTCTGAATTTCTGTTTCCCTGTTCTTTACCCGTCTCTTATACTGTTCTTTGAAGTTACAAAATCCTATTTCACTTCCATCAGACCATTTAGATATAGGTAATATGGTATAGACATTTAACTTCAAACACAGACACAAGTAGAACAAAAAGATGCAGGTAACAGGCAAAAAATTCAGATATTTTGCTCGAATTACGAAAAAAAACTCCTGTGTTAGAGAATTTGAAATAAAGAAAAGCTCCTGTTTAACAAAATAGCCAAGAAGTACCAAACACTACTATTAGGATTATAGACCCAAAGTGAGTAAATAGTGTATACAAAAAACTAATTTTGCATTTTATAAAATTTACTGCAGAAATAATGCATCTGGAAATTCAAAGAGACTTTAACTATACTGAAATATTTTAACTAGCATTTAAATTTCCTGTGAATTGCACATTTAATTTTGACAGGGTGATAATTTAAAAAAAAAATGAAAAAGAAAAATTTCAGTGTTAATACACATTGGTAAAACAGCTAGGACTGTTTTTTTTTTTTTTTTTTTCCTTTACAATTTGGTCTTTTCACCCTCCTCAAAGTACTACCAAGCCACAGACATTAAAAGAGCAACAGGTAACACATGCTTTGGAATTAAAATCATATAACAACCTACTTTATAATTAGTGCCACGAAAACATTATTGCCTAATTCAAAATTCCAAATGTCAAATGTCTTCTTCCTTTATCATCTAAAATAGTAAAAAGACTGCAGCTATATTCTTTATATTTGTTAAAATAAAAAATTGACTTGAAAATGGCATATTCAAATCTCTTTTTAAATTAATTTTATTGTGAAATATTTCAGACAAATATAATGTTAGACATTAAAATATATGTTTGATTGCATTCTCACTTTTTCACAATAGAAGACACGGTTAAGCCCGTTTTATATTCAGATTCTTTTATTTCTGATGATTTAACAAATTACCCTTCAAATGTACAAGAATGGTGATTTCCAAAGTATTTACAGCTTCTTAAAATTTATGAAGTACTTTACACAAGTATATAGACGTATATAGAAGTAAAGTTGGTAAAAAATAAAACAAAACAACCTTGTTGTTTGTTTTCTTAAATGGGAGTCATTAATGAATGTGGTACTCATCTATTTAGCCCTGATCAGGACATATTCAAAATGCAACAGTGACTATAGAGGTGAATGTCTCGTGGACCCCAGACCTGATTCCCCCAAAACATACAATCTGGTAAGGAACTGATCATAATATAATATATGGCAGTATATGGGAAATACCACAATACTAGTACCAATACCACGTTCTTAGAGTTGGAGGAAAGGAAAACTATTTTTTGAATGATATTTTAAGTCTAAATATTTTTAGCAGCTATTAAGTGCCTGAAATTTGCTTTGCCATTTAAACCCCTAATTTTTCATTACTTCTGGTTACTTTAAAAAGTCAAGAAGGATTCTTCAATTAGCTTATGATCAAATGTGAATTCTTGCTCTTTGGTAACTTCACTAGCCTCTGTTGGAAACTACAAGAGTACTAACTAATACTTTTGCAATTATTATCCTAGCTTCTGTACCTCATTAGCACTTGCTTTGCTAAATTCAAAGAAGAGAGTTCAAAGTTAAATGTCATCTTGTGGCTCCAGGTTTCTAAGGACTGATAACCTGGAGGCACATTACGAGGAAGTCAGCTCCAGAAGAGTGTTGTGTTGATTCATGATGTGTTTCCCGAGACAGTAAGACCCAGGCTACATTTACAGTCTTTGCCCCCCCACAATCATGCTGGCCCTCCCAGGGCAAGGTTTTTAAGAACTACTGATGTAACTCTCCCACAGCTCAAACTGTCACATGGCTGTAACTTTACCAACCCTTGGAATCTGTCTCTCTCAGGTCACTTGGGAACGGCTGTATTTAGGTCACTCATAAGCAGGATTTATAAAATACTCTGATTCATCTTCCTAATGTGCCTCATGTACTTCTAAGGTATAGCTCGGAGACCAAGAAATTCTGATTTTATGTTATGTGCTTTTAAATTTACCAATATGTTGTGTAGCTTTTCCTCATTTTACTTTACCTTTACTTTTATTTTAAAAGTATGTATTTTTTGTTCCTCTACTATTAATCAGATGATTATTATAACATTATGTAATAATCTTATGGAACAGTTAACTACTGTTTATGAGAGATGAAATGTAGATAAGACATGTAATATTTCAGGAACTACTGACCATCTGCAAATGTGTATCTGTCTATATGTCTGTGTGTGTGTGTTTCATTCTCTGAGTGGTAAGCAAAGTAGTTCTCAAAGCCAGTTCTTGCTGTATGTTGAAGATGTCTAGAATGCCCCAATAAAATGGTTGGGCAAATGACATTACATTCATTCAAAGAAGGAGCTTTATGAATGCCCACTAAACATATGCAAAATGTCTAATCATATTAGTACTAAAATATTTTAGATTAAGGCAACAGTATTTTTGTCTACCAAGCATTTTTTTAATACTCATCGGTGGCAAGGAGCAGTGAAACAGGCATTCTTGCATATTCCTGATGGAACTTTAAACTAGATCAGTTTTTCTCAAAGGCTACCTGCCATTTTTAATCAAAAGCCTTTATAGTCACAGGTAAAATGGGGGGGAATACAAAAAGCATTCCTTTCTCTTTTCTCTGTTTTCCACTTTGTCATATATAGTTCTTACTTGTCTATTGGAGGATCTAACTTTGCATTTAATGGAAGAGACTTTACCAGAATATTTCAACAATACTAGAGGAAAAATGACCACCACTGATGGTGAAATCAGAGAAGATAACCCCATGACACGTGGATATAGGAGTAGAATACGATATGGTGGTCAGAGCAGCAAGTGCAGTGGGACTTGAAGTGTATACCCTGGCAAAAAGAATACACATGGACAACAGAATCTCACATCTGTGCAGAATGCAAGACCATGGAGATGAGAATCAACAATTCCACAACTGAGCCACAAGGTACAGTGATGAAAAGGGCTAATAATACCTCAGCTCCTTTTCTCAAAACCCAAATATTATTCTATTAAGTTCACAGTACCTGATGATGACCATACATTTAGTAAATGTATCAAATCATGGAGGACAGAGGACGAATTCCAGAGTTGGTACCTTAGATAAGCATTTTCCATTATTCTTTTCAGCCAGCTGCTTCCTGGTGAGGAATATATGTTAAGGCCAGTAACATACCATATGCTAGTGTCTATTGTAACACCTCATTTATCAGGAAACTAGGTGATTTGGTCTGAAGCCACACTGTGTAGGTACCATGTGAATAGATGAGGGATCTCAGTAAGCCCTGAGGTGGTGGGGGTGGAAGCAGCATTTCAGGAATGGAAGGCAAATCAGTATCCACTGCAGGGTAAGGATCGACCTGGGAAGGATTTACTGCTGATCAGGTCAGGTGTGGAGTGGACTGATGTAAAAAAACTGCCACAGGGTGGCTGACTAGGCACCTCTGAGCAATACTGACAAAGGCCCCAGACTCTATGGATCAGAAATAAGATGTCCCTGAGGTACACTGTTTCAATTCTTGACCCACAAATCAGGCTTAAACAAAACAATTGCCTTTTAAGCTATTATATTGGGGGATAGTTTCCTATGCAAAAATATTGGGTGTGCCAAAAGGTTCCTTTGGTTTTTAAAGTAAAAATAAAAAACACATTTTTCATTTTCACCAAGAACTTTATTGAACAACGTATTCACCCTTTTGTTCCCCTACCTTCTGCCATTTTTCAGGCAGCTTCATAATTCCATCTTCCCAAAACTTTTTATCTTTTTGAGCAAAGAACTGTTCCAGGTGTCTTTTACAGTCTTCCAGGGAATTAAAATATTTTCCATTAAGAGAATTTTGTAAAGACCAAAATAAATGGAATTCTGAAGGTGTAATGTCTGGTAAATATGGTTGATGAATCAAAACTTCCCAGCCAAGCTGTAACAGTTTTTTGCCTGGTCATCAAAGAAACATGCGGTCTTGGGTTATCCTGATGGAAGATGATGCGTTTTCTGTTGAATAATTCCAGACACTTTTCATTGAGGGCTGCTTTCAGTCGGTCTAAATGGGAGCAGTACTTGTTGGAATTAGCTGTCTGGTTTCCTGGAAGGAGCTCATAATAGAGGACTCCCTTCCAATCCCACCACATATACAACATCACCTTCTTTGGATGAACACGGCCTTTGGTGTGGTTCATTTCACTTGCCCCACGATCTCTTCCATTCCACATTATTGTACAGTATCCACTTTTCATCATCCATCACAATTTGTTTTAAAAATGGAACATTTTTGTTATGTTTAAGTAGAGAATCACATGCAGAAATATGGTCAAGAAGGCTTTTGTCCACTTAACTTATGTGGAACCCAAACACCAAAGAGATGAACATAACCAAGCTGGTGCAAATGATTTTTAACGCTTGATTTGGATATTTTGAGTATGTTGGCTATCTCCCACGTGGTATAACGTTGATTGTTCTCAACTAATGTCTTGATTTGATCACTATCAACTTCAACTGGCCTACCCAACCATGGATTATTGTACAGCAAGAAATCTCCAGCAGGAAACTTCGCAAACCACTTTTGACACGTTCAATCAGTCACAGCACCTTCTCCATACACTGCACAAATCCTTTCTGCATTTCAGTTGCATTTTTATCTTTCTTGAAATAATAAAGCATAATATGCCGAAAATGTTGCTTTTTTCTTTCATCTTCAATATTAACATGGCTACAAAAAATTCACCAATTTTGATGTTTTTTTTTTTTTTCAATGCACGCTGATATGACAGCTGTCACAATACAGTCTAACAAAATTGTTTCGAATGAAGTTAAAGACAACTAAGCGCTACTGGAGCCATTTTACAGAAAAAAACAAATGAACCTTTTGGCCAACCCAATAGATAATGAAATGTCTAACAACAAGAAACATAAATTATAGGACATTCACTAGATAAAGTTTTATGTATTCTGTAAAAATGATAGCTGTGCAAACAACATAGCAAATGCTTACAAAGTAATGACAGATGATAAATTGGTATGCAAAATTATGCATGAACTCATTAAAATCAAAGATGTATATAAAATAATGGAATGAAATATAGGACTATTATATCAATGAGCTAATACTTGTGTTTACAGTTGATATTAACTAAATTTACTAACTATATAATAAATAAATTTATTTTTATTTCATGAACATGGTATCTCAAACACTACGCTTATTTACTAATTTCATGTCCAGAGATTTGTAAATGCTCTGGGATTACTGGGATAATAGAAAAAGAGCTGAGCCTAGAAAATCAGCAGAAAAATGATTTACATTTTCTTTCTGAATCATGCCCGGGATGTGTAAAATCTTCTATAACAAAGTGCCTGGCCTCCTGGCCTAAGTATTTAAATAAGTATTGGTTGAAAAGAAGGGAGGAAAAAAATATGACAAATTTTAGCTCTTGATTTCAAGAAGGAGGCACCCTAATATAAAAAATGCACCTCAGGAAAACACTATGAGACTTAATACAATTGTAGCTAATGTACAGTTATGCAGTATAAGTTAATACGGGATATTCTCCCTTTATTCCTAGTTGTTATTACCAGCATTCACTTGAAAATTATTTGGTTGAATAGTAGAACACATCTTCTCAAAGAAATGACTGAACTATGGTAGCATGCCAGAATGAGGTTTGGCCCTAGAATGGAGCCACGAGATTTGCTGCTAGTTACGAAACTTGCAGAGGGCCAAACAGTCCACAAATCAAACTAACCACAAACACTTTAGTATATTTTCTGGCTTCAAGATGAGATTAGGTTTGGAGATCTATTAGAGTTATGAAAATATGTAACTCCAGAAACATTTTGACACTGCCAGGATCTCACAAATTTATAATTATATTCCTTGACAAGTTATAATTGAATAAGACACTTTTATTTATTGATAAATACATGTAGAGGCCTTTCTCTAGAGTACTATAGTATATAACTTTTAATTTTCTTTTGGTCAGTGAAAAATTTACTTACAAATAGTATTTCAGCAAAATGGCTATTTAATCAAGAACTATATATTTATCAGATATGAGTGGTCACTAAGGGTATTTAAGTTTATAGCTCTGAAAACAAATATCAGTAAAAGTAAAATAAATTTGAAATATATAATTTACATAGATTAAATATATCTCCAAATGTAATGAATCTACTACTGTATACAATTCACATTCATTAAAATCTCCTTTCCTGGGCTTCCCTGGTGGCGCACTGGTTGAGAGTCCGCCTGCCGATACAGGGCACACGGGTTCGTGCCCCGGTCCGGCAAGATCCCACATGCTGCGGAGCGGCTGGGCCCGTGAGCCATGGCCGCTGAGCCTGTGCGTCCGGAGCCTGTGCTCCGCAACGGGAGAGGCCACAACAGTGAGAGGCCCATGTACCGCAAGAAAAAAAAAAACAAAAAAAAAAACCTCCTTTCCTTTTATTTATAAACATACGCCCTTCCTAACTTGCTATCCTAAAGAGTTTAGAGGTTCAAATGTGCACTTTAACTAGGTTCCTATCCTGAATCCACTACTCGCAAGCTATGTGAACTTGGAGAATTTAACTTCTCTGTGCCTCAGTTAACCCATCTGTGATGTATGGATAATATTAACTTCCTCCTAAGCTTGTTAAAAAGATGAAAATATTCCCAAATGAAAGTGTTTAGAATAGTACCTAGAATTAAGAAGTCCTGAATAGATTCTAACTTTAAGAACATCCAGCTTGATTTAGTGTACAACCTTTCCATGAAAGGACACATGAAAAGAAGATCATAGTCACTGATGATGCAGATTGAGTCATTTTCTGAAGAATGTATGTTATGAAGTATTGACTTCAACCATAATTTAACAAGAAATTAATATGAAAAGTAAGTGTGGAAAATACACATTTGGAAATTAAACAACACACGTCTATATTCATCATGGGCTAAAGAGGAAGTCTCAAGGGAATTTAGAAAATATTCTAAATTAAATGGAAATAAAAGCACCATGTATCAAAATTCTTGGAATGTAGCTAACTCAGTACTCCAAGGGAAATATACAGTATTAAATGTTTACTTTAGAAAAGAACAAGAGTCTGAAATCAAAGTTTATATGTTACTGAACTAGAAAAAGAAGAGTAAATGAAAACAAAAGTAAACATAAAGAAGGAAGTAATAAAGAAAAGGACATAAAAGAGTAATACTGAAAACAAAAAATGCAATAGAGAGAATCATTAAAACCAAAAAGTTGATTCTTTAAAAAAAATAATAATATGGACAAATCTCTGGTCAGACTTGGAAAGAAAAAAGAGAGAAGACATAATTTACCAATATCAGGTATGGAAGAAATGAGATCACTAAAGAACCCACAGATATTAGAATAATAATAAGGGAATTCCAAGAACAATTTTATACCCATAAATATTGGTGAAATGGATAAATTCCCTGAAAGACGCCAAAAACCTAAGCTCACTCAAGAAAAACAGATAACCTAAATAGTCTTAAATCTACCAAAGTAATTGAATTTGTAGTTAAAACCTTCCAACAAAGAAAACCTTCGATAGGTTCACTACATGGCTTCACTGGCAATTTTTACCAAACATTTAAGGAGGAAATAATGCCAATTCAATGCAAAATTTTCCATAAAGTAGAAGAGAAATGAATGTTTCTCAACATATTTTATGAAGCTGGCATTAGCTTGAAACCAGAATCAAATACTGCCTTTGCAAGAAAACAAACCTACAGTCCAATATCCCTCATGAACATAGATGCAAAAATATGTAAAAATTTGAATCCAGCAGTATATAAAAATGTTACTATATTATGATAAATCAAAGCAATTCTATCATATCAATAGAGCAAAGAAGAGAAAACAAACTTATGATCATCTCAATCAAGGCAGAAGAATTGTTTACAAAAATACAATGCCTGTTCATAATAAACCTACCGAAGGAGAAAAAAGACCTGTATGCAGAAAATTAAAAGACACTGATGAAAGAAATTAAAGACGATACAAATAGATGGAGAGATATACCATGTTCTTGGATTGGAAGAATCAACATTGTGAAAATGACTCTACTACCCAAAGCAATCTATAGATTCAATGCAATCCCTATCAAACTACCACTGGCATTTTTCACAGAGCTAGAACAAAAAATTTCACAATTTGTATGGAAACACAAAAGACCCCGAATAGCCAAAGCAATCTTGAGAATGAAAAAAGGAGCTGGAGGAATCAGGCTCCCTGACTTCAGACTATACTACCAAGCTACAGTAATCAAGACAGTATGGTACTGGCACAAAAACAGAAATATTGATCAATGGAACAGGATAGAAAGCCCAGAGATAAACCCACGCACATATGGACACCTTATCTTTGATAAAGGTGGCAGGAATGTACAGTGGAGAAAGGACAGCCTCTTCAATAAGTGGTGCTGGGAAAACTGGACAGATACATGTAAAAGTATGAGATTAGATCACTGCCTAACACCATACACAAAAATAAGCTCAAAATGGATTAAAGACCTAAATGTAAGGCCAGAAACTATCAAACTCTTAGAGGAAAATATAGGCAGAATACTCTATGACATAAATCACAGCAAGATCCTTTCTGACCCACCTCCTAGAGTAATGGAAATAAAAACAAAAATAAACAAATGGGACCTAATGAAACTTCAAAGCTTTTGCACAGCAAAGGAAACCATAAAGAAGACCAAAAGACAACCCTCAGAATGGGAGAAAATATTTGCAAATGAAGCAACTGACAAAGGATTAATCTCCAAAATTTACAAGCAGCTCATGCAGCTCAATAACAAAAAGACAAACAACCCAATCCAAAAATGGGCAGAAGACCTAAATAGACATTTCTCCAAAGAAGATATACAGACTGCCAACAAACACATGAAAGGATGCTCAACATCATTAATCATTAGAGAAATGCAAATCAAAACTACAATGAGATATCATCTCACACCAGTCAGAAAGGCCATCATCAAAAAATCTAGAAACAATAAATGCTGGAGAGGGTGTGGAGAAAAGGGAACCCTCTTGCACTGCTGGTGGGAATGTGAATTGGTTCAGCCACTATGGAGAACAGTATGGAGGCTCCTTAAAAAACTACAAATAGAACTATCATATGACCCAGCAATCCCACTACTGGGCATATACCCTGAGAAAAGCAAAATTCAAAAAGAGTCATGTACTAAAATGTTCATTGCAGCTCTATTTACAATAGCCTGGAGATGGAAACAACCTAAGTGCCCATCTTTGGATGAATGGATAAAGAAGATGTGGCACATATATACAATGGAATATTACTCAGCCATAAAAAGAAACGAAATTGAGCTATTTGTAATGAGGTGGATGGACCTAGAGTCTGTCATACAGAGTGAAGTAAGTCAGAAAGAAAAAGACAAATACCATATGCTAACACATATATATGGAATTTAAGGAAAAAAAATGTCATGAAGAACCTAGGGGTAAGACAGGAATAAAGACACAGACCTACTGGAGAACGGACTTGAGGGTATGGGGAGGGGGAAGGGTGAGCTGTGACAGGGCGAGAGAGAGTCACGGACATATACACACTAACAAACGTAAGGTAGATAGCTAGTGGGAAGCAGCCGCATGGCACAGGGATATCGGCTCGGTGCTTTGTGACCGCCTGGAGGGGTGGGATAGGGAGGGTGGGAGGGAGGGAGACACAAGAGGGAAGAGATATGGGAACATATGTATATGTATAACTGATTCAGTTTGTTATAAAGCAGAAACTAACACACCATTGTAAAGCAATTATACCCCCATAAAGATGTTAAAAAAAAAAAATTTCAGCAAGCTAGGAATAGAGAGGAACTTCTTCAATCTATTCAAGGGCATCTAAAAAAAATAAAACTTACAGCTAACATTATACTTAACATTGAAAGACCACTAAATATGAAAAAGAAGCATAAAGTTGGGCAGCTTATATCATCTGACTTCTAGTTACTTTTAAACTACAGTATAAAAATAGTATTACATTGGAGAAAGAATAGAAACGTAAATCAACTGTGAAGAATAGAATCCAGAAATAGACAAACACTTGTATGGTGAACTGATTTTTTGGCAAAGTTGCAAAGGCTATGGAGAATGGATGGTCTTTTCAAGTGATGCTGGGAACTATCGGATATTCATTACCAAACTAATTAACCTCAAGTATACCTTGTACCCTAAACAAAATTAACTAAAAAGAACCATAGACCTAAATGTAAAACCTAAAACTAGAAAAATTCTAGATAAAGCGTAGGAGAAAGTCTTTGTGAACTTGAATTAGGCAAGTGTTTCTTAAATATAACACTAAAAGCATGAAGCATAAAAGAAAAAATATGATAAAATAGACTTTATTAAAATCAAAAATTTTGCTCTTCAAACAACAGTGTTTAGAGGATGAAAAGACAAGGCACAGGAGGGAGAATATTTGTGTAAAACACTTATCTGATAAAGAACTTGCATCAAGAATGTGTAAGAACTCTTAAAGCTCAATTATAAAAAAACAAACAAACCAATAATAATGGATAAAATATTTCAACGGACACTTCACTGAAGAAGATATAAAGTTGGCAAATAAGTATATTAAAAGATGCTCAATATCATTAGCCATAGGGAAATGCAAATGAAAAGAAAACGAGCTACCTTGTAAGAAGGATTCTAAAATGGTCCTTCAATGACCCTGCCCTTGTACAATACATTCCCCTTTCTATTAGTGTGGGTGGGGCTTGTGACTATGATAGGCTATCACTCCCATGATTGGGTTACATTATAAGGCAAAGGGGAAGGGATTTTGCAGATATAATTAAGATCTCTCATCAGTTGATTTTGAGCTAATCAAAGGAAGATTATCTTGGTGGGCCTGATGCAAATAAGTAATCTCTTAAAAGAGGGTTTAGTGGTCAGAGACAGAGGAAATCAAAGAGACATGCTCCTATTGGCTTCAAAGAAGAATTAAACTGCCATGTTATGAGGCGGCCTGTGCCGGAGATCTCTAGGAGCTAAGTATGACCTGAGGCCAACAGCCATGGAGGAAATGGGGACTTCAGTCCCACAATGAAAAAAACTGTATTCTACCAATGACCTAAATGGGCTTGTAAGAGGACCCAGAGCCTCAGATGAAGAATTTGCAGTCCTACTGATACCTGATTTCAGTCTTTTGAGATCCTAAGTAGAGTACCTAGCCAAACTGTGCCCAGCCTTCTGACCTACAGGAACTCTGAGATAATAAATTTGTGTTGCTTTAAGGTGCTAGGTTTGTGGTAATTTGTCATGCAGCAGCAGAAACTAATACAAAATACTACTACACACTTAAAAGAATGGTCAAACAAAACAAAAAGTTGACAATAGCAAGTGCTGTTTGCAATGATGCAGAGCAACTAGAACTCATACATTACTGATAAGAATAAAAAATTGTACAAATACTTCACAGAAAAATTCAGCAGTTTCTTATAAAGCTGTACATACAACCACCCAGTAATTCCATGCTTGGGTATTTATTCAGGAGATGTGAAAATGTATGTTCACATAAAAATTTGTAAGTGAATGTTTACGGTGGATTTATTCATAAATGCCCCAAACTGGAAATAACCCAAATGCCCTCCAACAGGTGAAAGGTTAAACAATCTGATACATCCATACAATGTAATACTGCTCATCAAAAAAAAAAGGGATAAACTTGATACATGCAATGTCATTGATGGATACAGAATGTTTATGGGACAAAAAGGGTCTACATACTGTATGATACCATGAATTTTACATTTCAGATAAGGCAAAATTAGACAAATAAAACAGGTCGGTGGCTGCCAGGGATTGCAGTGATCAAACATATTGGCTACAAAGAACATGAGTGATTTTGGGGAGGTGATGGAACAGTCTGTATCTTGATTGTGTAGTAGTGCCTACATACAGCTGCCAAAACTCAAAAACTATACACAAAAGGGTTAATTTTCCTTTATATAATTTATACTTCAACTAAATTATTGATTTGAAACTAAAATATAGCTCCTGGATTAAAATCTCAGTGACTTAACATGGTAAAGTTATCTCTTGCTCAGGAAAGTTCAAAAAATGTTTATAATCCATGGGCAGTTTTCCTGCACGTATGATTCAGGAAACCAAGCTGCTTCTGTCTTGCCCATGTGTTCTTCAGTATATGGACCCCAAGTTCTCCAGGCTGGTCTGCCTTGAGCTGGCAAAAAAGAACAAGCATGGGCTGGCTCTCATTAGAGGGCCCGGCCTGGAAGTGGAATGTATCACATTTGCTCACACCCACTGTGAGCAAACCACATTGGTTCACATCCATTGTGAGCAAATCCAGTCACAGCTACCTGAAGGGAGGTAGTCAAATTTAGATAAGCAGTTTGTATAGGAAATACAGGAAAAACTTTTTGTGAACAAATAAGCAATCTATTTATTATCCTATAATAAGTACTTTATAGTAATAAAAGCATAATATAGTTTATAAAAGCATAAACTGAAAATTTCCCACTTATAATAAAGTTTGGGCCTATCAAGTAAGAAGCAAAAAACAAAGAGAGAAAAGATAGAACAAACAATAATACCAAGGATGTTTGTTAATTTTTGTAGGATCTTAAATTCTTGTGGAATATTTCTGCTTGAATAATGTACCATTTAAAATGAATTGACAAAAATACCCTTGCAAAAAATGTTCACCTATTATGTAACCTTTCAGAATTTTCCAATTTGTGACTTATCTCCTGAGCTGCAGTTCAGATATTTTCCCGCTGTGTCACCTGGCCTCTCCAAATTCTAGTTAGAGTCGTGTGCACTGGAACAAAGATGATCTCCTGAAGGAAATCTTCACAAATAACTTTTATTTTATTTTATATGGATAACCTTTATTTTTTTTAAAGAATTAGGCATTATTTTATTTTCCAAAGAGACCTGCTGATAATACATGAGAAGAAAAATTTGCAAAATATTCTCTGCTGTTGCAGGGCAGTATGGAATACAGAGGGATCAGACATGATCTTTTTCTTACACATAACTTGCCAAGCAGAGTGAGGTCAATCTTTTGCCCTGATTCTCTTCTAGCAGGCACAATATTTCAATTTTCTGTCCAACAATTTAGTGCTATCTCAGATTATGGATAACCTTTAAATGATACTTTAGTCTATTTGTCCAGCACTAGTATTTTAATAATATTATACCTTAAAAAATGTACTTTCCTAATATAAGATACATAGAGATAAAATAAATAAAACAATTGTGTTCCTTGCATCAACTTCGGGAAAAGCTTGAAAACTGATGGACTCTTCAAAATAGTATTTAGTGACATAGGTTGGGAAATCATTCAGAGAAGCTGAGAATGAAAAATAAGTATAATTTTGTTTCTCATAATATTATTGTTGCTATGTGATAGACCGTATAATAGCACCTATTAAGAATGCTGATTATCTATTTCTCTATATGTAAACTCTTCTTTTAGAGCTGATGAGTGAGCAGCATTACCAGATTCCATAAACTACAAAGTGATTTTGTTTTAGAGTCATATAATCTTAATATTGTTTTCTAAACATCAGGGTTTTTAACTCGGCTTGAATAATCCCACAAGTTGCCAGTGACCAGTAAGAGACATTCTGTAAACAGCCAGAATTCAACAAAATCATTTTCACATCCCACAAATATTACCCAACTATTGTTTTAATAAACTTCTAGAAGAAAAACTACATTTAAAAAGGGTATTCTGGTCCTCTTTGAAGGACTGGAAACAGTAAAAGGGCATAAATGCTTAGTGCCTCATATGTGTAATGAATCATATATGGCATTAGAGATTCTGGTCATCTGCATCTAAGTGCAGATATGATTTTTCTGTATATCTAAATTTCATTACTCAAATTATTTTCTGATCTATAAATGGATTTTAAGTTGCAGTCTTATGAACTTCTTCTGTCAGTCATCATCTATGGTTATTAATGCAAGGGATGTGGCATGTTTGTGTTAAATTGGCACAGTATGAAGCGTGAATTTTATGATATATTTTAAACTCCATGTTCATGAATTGTTTTCTTCTGAGTGGGTGGATCACAGCTATATAAAGACACGTTATGTTTCAAGGTCTGTCTCAGTTTGAAATATATATACTTATTTACAGAATATAAATAAGAAATAAAATGAGGAAAATTAAATTTGAAGAACTCAACATTTCAAAGCTTTGAGCATTATTTTAAAAATTAGTTTTAAGGAGAGGCTAATCAGTGGCACAAAGATTCAAGAAAATTATCAGCCTGATGCTAACGAAAAGTAATAGTGTCAAGGAAAAATGCGGCCAAGTAAGGAAGAAAACCACAACCAAGCAAGGTCAGGTAGATGCTTGGGAGTGGGTCTTTGCGTTCCAAGGGATTTCAGTGCTTCTTCAGTTTTATGCTGCATGGTAAACCTAGTTTTGAAAGGTAAAAATCAATTACCACCCAAGTAACTAATGTTTGAATGGATTAATCTAATTCTTCATCTAATTTGGTTAAAAGAACTCAGAAATTTAACATACTGTATATTAATACTAGCTTCTTTTACATGTATAAAATGTCATACAGTGTAAAACAAGGACTAATATATGGTACATAAGTTCAGGAAAACATATTTAATACATATATATGGCAACCTTTTAAAATTTACTATCTCCCTTTTGTTCTAATCTCTTTCTCTGCACTACGGTCATGTTAGATGAAACATAAAATTAATACTTTATTGAAGTTGTAGCCTAATAATAACATTGTTTACTAAGGATAAGAGTTTAGTGCTGCCTACTTAATTCATTTATTCATTAATATTTATCATACATCTATTATTGCCAGACATTATTACACTTCGATGAGAAAATATTACATGGTACCTACAGGGAGGGAGCTTATAATCTAGGACTAGAAGCTCTCATCAACATAGCTGAATGTTGTGAGTGGGCCATGGGCTATGAAGAAGAGTTTTATGGTGATACGTGAACATAGAAGAGATCATGGAAAACTTGAGAGAAGAAGTAGATCTGTGTGATGAGCTGTGATCTGAAAGATGAGCATGTCTTACTTATCTACAGTATTTATTCCTAGGAGAGGAAACAGGGTGTGGAAATACGGTATGGCAGAAAGAGAGCAGAGATGAGGAACTGTAGTGGCCTGACAGTAAGAATGAGAAGAATATGAAGTACGATGATGGGGAGGTGTACGCTGGCTGAACCTTGCAGGGCCTGGTAGGTCCTGAAGAGGTCTTTTCTCATTTACCTGAAATCAGTGAGAAAGTCTCAAACTATTTTAAGTGTGTGTGTGTGTGTGTGTGTGTGTGTGTGTGTGTGTGTGTGTGTGATGGTGGGGGTGGAGCACTGTAAGGGGAAGATTTGCATTTCAAAAGGATCTTCCTGGGCTTCCCTAGTGGCGCAGTGGTTGAGAGTCCGCCTGCCGACGCAAGGGACGCAGGTTCGTGCCCCGGTCTGGGAGGATCCCATGTGCCGCGGAGCAGCTGGGCCCGTGAGCCATAGCTGCTGAGCCTGCGCGTCCGGAGCCTGTGCTCCGCAACGGGAGAGGCCACAGCAGTGAGAGGCCCGCGTACCGGAAAAAAAAAAAAAAAAAAAAAAAAAAAAGATCTTCCTGATTTGCAGTGGGGAGAACAGACTCTTGGGGTCAGGGAGATCAGGGAAGAATCTACTGCAGTTGTCTAGGAAGAGAGACTGGTAGCTGGCCAGCCCAGAGCCTTGCCTTGAGGACTAAGAGTAAATTATCTTCCAAGACTCTGAAACTCTACCCTACAGATAAGAAAGCTTTCATGGTCTTACTTGTAACCTACTCAATTTTATTACAGTGGTGGTCAAAATCTAGCTTCCTATAAGAAATTAGAAATCCTCGTCAAGGGCTTCCCTAGTGGCTCAGTGGTTAAGAATCCACCTGCCAATGCAGGGGGCATGGGTTCGGGCCCTGGTCCGGGAGGATCCCACATGCCGCGGAGCAACTGGGCCCATGTGCCACAACTACTGAGCCTGCACTCTAGAGCCCACAAGCCACAACTACTGAGCCCACAGACCTAGAGCCTGTGCTCCCATCAAGAGAAGCCACTGCAATGAGAGGCACACACACCGTGGCGAGGAGTGGCCCCCCACTCGCCGCAACTAGAGAAAGGCCCGTGCGCAGCAACAAAGACCCAAAGCAGCCAAAAATAAAATTAATTAATTAAAAAAAAAACGCATTAAAAAAGAAATCTTTGCCAAGAAGTGTTGGCAATTTAGAAAGTCTGAAGTGAAAGGAAACAAAGCTACAGCGAAGGACATGTTAGAAGTTAGGAAGGTCTCTGGAAAAAATGAGGGCAGAAGACTAGTTATAAAGTCAATGTATCAACATGATAAATCCAGTCTGTTCCAGGCTGTATTATCTATTGCTGTTTAACAAATTATCCCAAAAGATAGTGGCTCAAAACAACAACATTTATTAGCTCATGGTTTCTCTGGGTCAAGAATCTGCTTGTTGGCAGGATTCAGTTGCTTCTGTGCTATTGGACAGGGTGCCTCAGTTTCTTGCTGACTGTTGGCTGAAAGTTGCCCTCAGTTTCTTGTCACATGGGTCACTCCATGAAGCAGCTTCCAACATAGCAGTTTACGTCACCAGGGAAAACACACTAGACAAGCCAGAGAGAAGGTGGAAGTCCATTCATTTATAAGTCAATCTCAGAAGGGACATTCCATTACTTCTGCCATATTCTATTTGTTATAAGCACACCACTAGGTCCAGTCCACATATAAGGGGAGGATTACACAAGAGCATGGATACCCTGAGGTGGGGATCATTGATAGTTATCTGAGAAGCAGCCTACACACGCTTTAAAATGCTACAACAAACATGTATGGGGGATGAAATAAAGTTATTATTTAGAAGTTGCCTATTAGAAAATAGCATAAATAAAATGCATTCTTGTACATTCTAGGAAACAAGATTGAAAAACAGAATAGAGAGTGGGAAACAAAGGAAGAGTTTCAAACTCCTATGAAATAATGCTGAAAAGGAGACAAATAACAGGCTCCAGGAAAGCTGGGGACATATACCACACTGCCATATAATCACCTGTTTACTTTTCTGCATCTCCCACTAGACTACAAGCTCCTGAAGAACAGGGCTGTCTTTTACCCTTACGATCTCAATATCTAGTACATCATAAGAACATTTTAAGTGTTCAATAAATATTACATGAAGGACAAAGAGCTTTGACCTCTTACCCTTGTTTTAGAAGGCTTTACCTAGGCAGGAGTGGGTGGTTATTCCTACAGAAGATCAGATGTCAGATGCCAATGCCTTTCAGTTTCATAATATTTATTTGTAACACTGATAGCGGTTTAGGAAAAATAGGTTACGTTTGAAAATCTGTTTGCACATTACCATGAGTAAGGTTATATTTCTGTTATTTTAAATGACACTTACTTGTTAGAAAGTGGACAAGAGACAGGAGGAAGTAGGAGTAGGATAGCTACAACTCCGAGCAGCCATCCTCTCTGTGTTTAAGAAGTTTACAAGGGGAAAGTCTTCATACGTAATGGAAACTGTAACCAAAATTTCAAGACAATTTATAACAAATATCAAATAAATTATTACAACTTAAAAGTCATGGACTTTTAAAGATGAGAACAGTTACTAGAATTGGGATGGTCAGGAAAACTTTGTAAATGACATGGGAATTCAAAGGATGAAATTTTGAAAAGAAGAGAGGAAGGAATAGACATGCTAAATAAGCAAGAATGTGTGAGTATATTTAGAGAATAGCTGAGCAGAAGCACAAGCCTGTGTAATGACTGCTGGTTTTCTTCTATCCAGTGTCAGGACACACATGTGGCTTGTTACCAATATATGGAACTTAAAATAAGAAGCAGGAATGCTTTAAAAATGCCTTTGCCTCCTTGCTTTTAGCTTCAATTGTCCCACCTGAGTCTACCTGAGTTTCTGTAAAATTGGGAATCATAGCAATTCAACCTCCTGGGATTTGTGTGAGGATATAGTCATAGCTGTGTTTGGGGAACATTATTAGTTGGCGTGCCCAGTCAACAACCATTCCTAATAATCTTCTCCCTTGATTTCTTCTACCACTTAGGCTGGAGACACATATTCTGTTGTTTTAGCCATCTTCCAATCACGAGAGCATCTTTTCTGAACCTGCGATTTCAGAAAGCTGTCTAGGGATGGTTTTCTCTTTCTTTTAAAAGACGAAGGCTATATCCATCGACAGATGAATGGATAATGAATGTGGCACATATATACAATGGAATATTAGCCATAGAAAGAAACGAAATTGAGTTATTTGTAGTGAGGTGGATGGACCTAGGGTCTGTCATACAGAGTGAAGTAAGTCAGAAAGAGAAAAACAAATACCATATACATTCCACATGTATGTGGAATCTAAAAAAAGAAGAAAAGAAAATGGTACTGGTGAACCTAGTTGCAGGGCAGGAATAGAGAGGTAGACATAGAGAATGGACTTGAGGACTTTGGGTGGGGTGAAGTGAGAGTAGCATCAACATATATACACTACTGAATGTAAAATAGTTGGCTGGTGGGAATCAGCAGCATAGCACAGGGAGATCGGCTTGGTGCTTTGTGATGACCTAGAGGGATGGGATAGGGAGGGTGGGAGGGAGACGCAAGAGGGAGGGGATATGGGGACATGTGTAGGCATATGGCTGATTCGCTTTGTTGTGCAACAGAAACTAACACAGTATTGTGAAACAATTATACTGAAATAAAGATCTACTAAAAAAAAAAAAAAAGAAAAAAGAAACTTTTAACATCTCTCCAAAGCTTTAGCAAAGGCAGCAATGTCCACAAAGATGGGTATGTAATAACATACATACATTTGTGGGTATGTAATAACAAAACATGAATGATATCACCACTGGAGGATAGTGAGATGATCCATAATCTAAACTGATATAGCAGAGGCTTGGAATCAGACAATGTAAGTTCCCTAGGGACAGATTCCCTGGAAACATTCCCTAGAATCCAATGTGTTTCACAGATTCCCTGGAAACACATTGGATTTTCCATGGACACGTGTAGGGACAAGCAAATTTTAACTTGAGCCTGGTGACCTGCACTGACATTGGTGTGATAGACATAATAAAAGGTAATTCTCCTGAGTAGGGCCCAGACTGCATAGAAACAGCTATAATATGAAACTAATATTTGAATGACATATTAAGTGAAGTTTCTCATATATTTAATATTATTCAGTAATACAGCATGTCTATATAGTAGTATCTCTCAATTTCTGATCCAAAAAAATTAGAAGATTATCTCAATTAGGGTCATATAATTTAGAAGAACCCAGAAGAAATTGGAAGAGGTTTTTGTAGACAACATTTTGGAAGGGAAGTTTTTCGGGGGAAATCTAGGATCACTAGGTGAATATTTCAGCAAGTTGAGTAATACTGTTTTCTGGCCATATTTCTTATTTCGATTGCAAATATCCCTGTTGGATGCACAAGCGTCAGTGGATTCCTTAAGGGCTGCTCTGCTTGACCACTCAGCATTTGACAAAGTGGCACCTCTTTGCACAGGTGTCCATGCTGTTAGATCTTTCTGATCCTCTCTTTCCTTTCCAGTTTTATATAAGAAGTTTTCTTTCTCTTTACACCTATTTTGACAATTAGTGATCCTCAAGCTCTTCCCTTGGCTTGCTCTTTTCTTTCTACTCACGCTGCATGTATTTCTCTGTCCATTAATGACACACACTTCTGTACCTTTGACCCATACCCCTCTTTGAGCCTTTCCTGGATCTACAATACAGCAATTCCAATACACATGCCTCATTATCCTGTCCGCCAAATCTATACTCTTTCTTATTCTCAATCTGATGAGTGATACTTCCAATCTCAGACTTCCAACCAATCACCAAACCCACCTACACAAATTATCTGTCATGTACACCTCTCTAGCCACACCACTACTTCTCTTCAGGCCTTTAATATAGTTTACCTGAAGTCGTGTTCTAACCAGTTTCCCTGCTTCTAGTCTCAGGACACCACACATATGTCTTCCATAGTTTCACAAAAATTGTCTTTCTAAAATGTGAAGCTGTTGATCGTTCCTCAGATTAAGAGCTTCTTTAACACATTTACAATAAAGTAAACGTTACACAGCATTTAGGGCATTCAATGATTGTCTGTTTTTTCTCTTGGCCAATCTTATTGTGCCTCACACACTGGGCTCCAGTCATACTAAAGGAATTGCCCACCCCACATGCTCAGAAGTACGTTACAGTTCTGTGCCTTTGCTCAGGCTGCTAGCCCACAGAAATGCCCCTTTCTGCCTGGTGGCAATCTCTGTAAAGCCTTTCTTGATCCCTCATAATTAGGAGTGGAATATATATATACATTCCCGGCACTGGTATATTAAGTATTTGATAACCATGTGTTTAATTAATTAATGCACACATGGTGTGCATTTATTTAAATAATGAATATTTAATAAATATTAGAATGAGTGAATATTCTTGGTCATTTTGCTAATTTCCAATTAGAAAGCTACCATGTTTTCTGCAGCTGCCATCATCAGTACTTGTGGCTATCTCCTGCACACTAACTATTACACAAGTCATGTGAGCCTTTAAAATCCATGAACCAATCCTTATTGGCACTGACATTTTCATCCTTTGATACCTCATCACTCTGCTGTTTCACAGTGTCCAAGAGTCTTAAAGTGTACACTGAATCATGGTTAAACCTTTACACACACACAGCTAGTCTGTGTCCTAAAGGTACAAATCTAGCTCCCTTTTCAGGTCATATTCCATGTTTAACTTACAAAATCCCATACTCTTGAGTGCAGTCAGTACCACATTGACTGGGCTGTAACTTGGATCCAGTAGCCTCTCTCCCTCCTAATCCCTCAGAGGAAGTGATGAAGGGCTACTCTGAGAGCAGACCCTGGTGATGCTTGAGCAGAGTCCTTCAGGAAGCAAGCTTAGAAGGCAAGGCTGCATACTGCTCCTTCTCTTTCTACGTGTGATAAACTGGTAACACAGCAGCAACTGACTGCAAGTCATTAAATCAAGTCACTTTAAATCAAGAATCTCTGTTCTGTAGAGTGTGTTGATAGTTAAAGTGGATAAGTATCTGTGGTGTTAACTGCTCAGTATCTTTATTACAATAAAAACCCATTAATTTTCTTTTGGGGAACATGCTTTATCCTCATTTTTCAATCCCTCTGCTATGATGGTCTGACCTGCATAGTTCAGGGTTGCACGTGTGACCCAGACTAGGTCTGTGAGAGTCAGGCCTGGAACTTTTAGTCTAATCGCTGGGGAAAGAGACTGCCACAGAACAAAGACAACACAATGTCTAGAAGTGGAAAGAGACAGATTTCTTATGTTGACATATGAACTCCTAGATCCATATATGCCTAAAGCCAATTAACTCCCCTGGACTTTTCTGTTAAATGTACTGATATAGCAGGAGGGCAGAGTAAAATTATTTATAGTTATGACTAATAAATAATTGATAGCACATATATGCAAACCAGGTAATATTCACTCAAACTGATTATCAGCTTGGCTGGACAAACGTTAACTAACACACTTTTTCCAAGTATCTGCCAAACATGTATCAAGCCTCAAGTACCCAATAAGTTCATTCGTCTTCGAGTTTTCAGAGAAGTGTTATAAAGTTTGAAAGCTCACATTCGTTCATTACAAATATTGACGAGGCATCTGCAATGAGCCTGCCAATCTATTTGGCAAGAGGATACAATACTGAACATAATCAAACCCATTTTCTGGCTTAACTGAGGCCAAAGACTTGTAGCAAGGTAGACATTAAGTACATAAACATACAGAAAAAGTAAAAAATACCAAATGTTCAAGGATTGCCACATAATGATCTAAGGGCTTATAAAAATAAAAGAGGCATTTGACCTTATCATGGAAGTTAGGAAAGACTTCCCTGGGTAAATGATACCAGGATCACTCCTTTTATGGGCCGGACATGAGTTCTGTGGAGGCTTCTGAGCAGCCACCCACCACTTTTCTTTCCACCCCTGGACCATCATCTTCATGCTTGCTTAACACAACCTCCATCTCCTTCTCCCCTTTGGAAAAAGCACACTGGTGCCCTCAGGAGAAGGGACCTGGAGGATCCTCTAGCACAGGTATATTTGTGCAGGAAATTATGGGGTCCCAAGGTCCTGAGATGTCATCTAATTGGAGGATTACATATCCCAGCTGGGTTTGTCCCCTGAGCCAGCCCAATGGATTCTGTCTACCTTAGGAGGGGGCCAGTGAAGGGAGAGTCATAGTGGGGGTTTCCAAAGCATAGGGCCCAGAGCAGGAGCCACGTTGATCAAGTCCAAGGGCAGAATGCAAGGACACTTACATGAGCTCTGAAGGCAAAGCCTGTATATGAGACAGAGGAGCAGAGGAGATGCTTGGGAGCAGGGAATGAGTGGCATGGACCAATATTTTAGGAGAAAACAACGTTCTTCATCATTAGAAACCTAGCTTGTCTTTCAAGTTACTTGCTTATGTTTTTAAATGTCTTAAATATGAATATGAACAATGCAAAAAAATAGCAAATGCCATGAAATGTAGGTGGGCTAAAACTGCTACATGGTGTAATTCTCACACTAAGCTATTGTCTCAAAATAACCAAACCACACAATTACACAGAGAAAGAGATGTACAACAAATATAATACTCCCCCACCCCCTAAAAGATTCTTGCTTTGTTTTTGAAAGAAATGATATATTCCATATAGCCTGCAGCTAGCTAATCACTCAGGGACTAGTTTAGGTGAGTGACAGTCACTGAATGTGTCCACAGACTTTATAGTGACAGGAACAATTTACCTGCACTTTTCTTCTTTAATTAAATAGTAATCAGTGAGTGGTAATTTAGATCCCCATATATATGGGTGCATGAGAAAGTATGACAGCATGATTTGCTAGACTCAGCTTGTTAATCATACTTACGGCACTGGCTAAATTTCTAGGTTTCAAGGTGCTTAGTTAGGCCTGCTATTGAACTTGAAAGAATTTACAGCTCTAAGGCATGTATAGGTTTTTTAAAAGGACATGTTAAACCCACAAACAGGTGACCCCATCTATAAAAAATACTTTTTAACCAATTCTATCAGTTACTGTTATTAAGAATAAAAATCTTTCTTTTAAAAAATGGTTGAGTTCACAGTCTGCAAAACGCTTTAAAAATAACACCTTAAAACAAGGCTTTTTTCACTATAAACTAGATACAGCTTTAACGGAATGAGATTTTATCTAATTTTCTTTAGAAAATGTGTATATTCATCAGACATTATCATAGCACCAAGTTTAGTGAATTTTGTCATTTAAATAACTTCAGTTATAATTCCAGTTTCCTCCTTTTATGTAAATAGCCTCAAAACTGCTTTGGAGCAGAAGCTCTCCAAATATGGTCTCAGCCTAGAGGTAATTTTTTTTTTAACGGAGCGATTTTTTTTTTTTTTTTTTAGCTATATTAACTCTCCAATGTAAAAATCCATGAAACCCAGTGAAAAGAGAATCTGAGAAATTCTTTCACTTTGATAAATCTGAAATGTTGTAACTTTCAAGTTTAAAATTTTCCCTGGGGCACTGTAAGAAAACTGACAGGAGATAAGTTTTAAAAGAATGTTATAACATTTAGAAGTTATAAATAAATTAAACAACATAGGTCATTGCATAAATGAGCATTAACTATTTCTATCAGGCTTGAAATTTTCATGACCTACATTTCTTCATATTATATTATGAGGTCTATATTCATTCCCAGATTTTTTTTTTGAGAGCTACTAGAGCTGCGTGGAAAAGAGGTGAAGCAAGAGAAGTTTAATGAGGGTGAGAGTGAAGGACCATGCTCCTGCCACCTCTCATTCACCAGGCATTGCAGGGAAGGGGCTCCTCCTTCCAGGACTGACAGCCATGCACCTTGCATTACGCAAAAATGATGCCACATTCAATTAACAGGGTAACAGGGGTGAGGGAGTTTCCAGATACCAATACGCCAAAACCTGCACTATTTACCATCTCTTTTATATAGCCTATTTAAAGGGTGTTTTTCCTCTGCAAAATTATCCATGGTATTCTCCTTCAGATTGAACTCTGAATTGATCTTTGTAAAAATTTCAAATTAAGAGCCATGTTACATCCAGAAAAACTCAAATTGCCATGTGTCCTACACTTGACTAGAACATTCTGGGGCAACTGTGTTTTCAAGCCAGGAAAGCTATAAAAATAATGATTATATTTATTTTCGTCTCTGTGTCCTTCCTTGGAGTAAAAAAGGGCAGGAACATTTTGGGTACATATTTGTTGAATGGACAATGGAATAATCATCAGCTATTTGTAAGAAGAGTAACGAATAAACTCTATGGCAAAGAACAAAGCAGAGCCAAAGTATGCAAAGCGTAAGTGTTCAAAGTTCCAGAACATCAATTTACTCAAACTTACCAACACTCACAGAATGTATCTCCCCCTGTGTTCCTGACAACTCCCAATTTCATATCATTTGCAAATTCAATTAGCCTGCTCTTTACTCTTGTCATGTAACCCATCTGACCTCTTCTGTCTTTCTGCTCCATTGCACCCTTTTATCCCCACAGACTCGCCTAGGAACAGAGGACTACGTATCGTAGGCCCTATTCCTCTCTGCTTCCTATTTTCTCTCCTGCACTCAAAGGAGAAGAATTATGAGAACAAATAGCTAAGTATATTTTGTAACTGAATAAAAAAATCTGTGAAATGATTTTGTCCTACTCATTATTATTACCTAATCTATGCAGTAATTCAATAAATTTATACATGATTAATAATTTATGGAACATTTCTATGTGCATTTACTACATATCATTATTATGTACAAATGACCTAACACTTATAACTGCCATGTGGGGAATTTGATGTTACATGTCTGTGATATCAAATTCATATCGTGTATCTCAGTGTGCACAGCAAAAATAAATTTGTCTTGGATACTAAACTACCTTTGTGGTTATAGGTTAAATATTATCATTAAATAAAACAGTATTTATGTGTCAGTCTTGACCTTTTAATTAAATGGAAATGACCAGAGTCAATCATCTATTGACAGGTATTTACATAGCCAGTAATTATAGGGTAAAGAAATTATTTTGGTTATAAAATCAGAGGGCAAGTCATACAAACTTTAGAAATAGAGTCACCAAGTAATCTGTAAGAACATGTAATTGCTATGTTTTTAACTGGCATTTACCAAGGAAAACTAAATTCTTACGGTAAGTAACATTGTACAGTTGACTTGTAATTGAGGGTATTGGCATGGTTTTATTTTCTTAGTGATTAGGAGTCTGAAATCTTTAATAATATTTACAGTCTTACTAATATGTGAAAGAATTTGAGAGCATCTCAGCATAGAACCTTCTGCACAACTGCTCCGCTCTAGTGTTGGAAAGCTAGGGCGTTCATTTCAAGGCTGCCTGAGGGACCACCTCAGCTCATCCTGATTTTAGCCCCAAGGGCAGTACCACACACCTTTAACTGCCCTAGCAGTAGTACTTCTTGAGAATTCTATGTCCAGTATTGACAAAAGATAATAAAACTGATAAAACTATGGAGAATCATTGCAACAGAATTTCTGACAATTTGAAGACTTGATATGTTTAAAAACATTATACCGTAATATAAAGGTATCGGGATCCTGGCTCCAGAGATTGAATCGAATCCCAGAAGTGAACACGACCCATCTTCCGTCCCTTCCTCCCTGTCTCTAGAGTCACCTAAATAGTTACAAATCACTATTCAGCTTTCTTAGTCTCCAAATTCAGATCCTCGTATGCTGAATAAGGTACCAATTAGTTCTTATTGCTATGGATGTGATGATTTTTTAAAAACTGAGTAACACATTTGCTGAAGTTATTTACTTAAGTTACTCCTTGGTTATTTATATAATAATGAATGACTGTTTCCAATGTCCTATTGCTAACTCAGAATTTCAGCGGACTGTGAATTCAGGCTACTGTAAGTCTGCAAAACAGAGGGTTTATGTAGCTCAAGTGATGACAAATGCTCCAGGTTAACCTCCTGCTAAGGCATCGTAGTTTGTATGTCTTTGGGCCTTAGGTACTGCTGACATTTAAGGAGGAGTGTCAACAGATCTGGGTATCAAATGAGGAAGTCCTACTCAACTCTATGAGCGGAATAAACGAGGAGACTGGGAAGATGAGAACAGTACAAATGGAAATGAAAAGCTACCTTCAAACTCAAAAGATTTTTTTTTTTTAAGCTATTGCTAAATGATTGTTAAAGTGGGTGTACATATAGTTGCTTAAATAGTGCCAACTTCTACCTGTCATTTGGAGAGGTAGAAGAAGAGTCTTTGATTAGCATAAGTAAAACAAATTCAAATAATTTTAGCTCAAGAGGGAAGCATGGGCAATAAGAATTCTAAGGAGAAAACTTACCATGATCAGATTTTCTAAGTCTATTGGCACTTCCAAGGACTAAATAATAAACACCAGGGAAGACGGAATGAATACTTTTGAGCGCTTGCTGTGTGCCAGGAAAAATCAGAATGTTTCACATATTTTTACTCATTAATTAATGCCTACATATAAACAATAAAACGAAAACATAGAGATAGAATTCTCAGTTCCTCATGCTGACCTTCCTGTGTGCTCCTGCCTCTAGCATTACCGGCTTCACAGAGACCGATGGCTTTGTCTCTTGCTCTAGTTTTCCCTTTCTTCATTATGTTTACTATATGAAGCTAATTTGCAGGGAATAAAGTTTGGTATTAATCTGGCTTCGTACACTGAGGATAAAGTGAGAGAAAATATGCATTTAACTATAAAAATATACACACCCAATACATTGTTAAAAGTAACAGTGCCCTCCCTTTTTTTCCATCTTCTTTACTTAAACAGTCCTCATAAAAAACGGTATTTCTTGGCAAGAGAAACCACTTTTCCTTTACGTCAGAGTCACTGTTAAGTTCACATTTGTGTTCGCAGGCTCTGTTTCCAACTTTCCACTCTGGTTCTATCCCCTACAGCAAGAAGAAAATCACGGAATTTGCATATTGTGCTTATAAAGTAGAGTACCTCTCTCTGAGAGAAGCACCGAGGGGTTAGAAATCATGAATACACACACACATTGTCGCAGAATCCTAATCCAACATATTTGTCCTCTACTTTTATACATTTCTCTGCTTTCAATTAAGACGCCTTATTAAATAGCATTCAAACATGTGAAAGCAAAGACAGAGCCTGACAGAATTTCAACAGGTTCTTTGCATTCATACTGTACGTCACCTCTTAATTAGCAATCAAAATGCAATGAACAGATTGTACAGTTTACCATCCTAGCCCAGCTCCTACACTTGCTATTTGTGCGTATACAGCATATTTAAAGAGACCCCCATCCAGCAGGATTTTCGTACTTGCTCCATCCCTGGAACAGAACCACCATCAACTAAATGCCACTTCATGGATGCCTTAGCCTGCAGCAGCAGCTGGCATTACCAAGCAGTTGAAAGGACATTTTAATCTCCTGTTTAATGCATTTTTCTCCACCTGGGATAAGAAGCCAAAATTGCTGTTAGCAAAAAATGCCTTAGTCATTAACTGAAAGTGCCTTTTTAAAAAGTGTTCCATTACTCCCCTACTGGGAAATTTCAGACTTTATTAGCATTTTTTGAATTTGTATTAGTGGTACCTGAATGCTAAAATGCTAACGGATGAACACTTAGCTATTTTCCACAGATTTTGCTTTTGGGCTCTCCTTGTACAGGAGCAAAAAAAGAGAACGGGGTCAATAGACTGTACTCCTCATCTAGCTCTCTGGGATTGAAGTTCACAGTCAGAGGAATCATCTTAATTTTCTATTATTCTATCCCTGCAGAAGCACAAAAGACTGGATTTGGGGACTCTCTTTTACCTAAGGGCAACTAAGAGGATATTAAATGTTCTTTAAATGCAAGTCTTGTGTATTTAAATCACATGCATGCTGGGCTGGTATTACCTTGCTTTGGTGATCAGACTGCATTGAATTCAGACTGTAAGAAAATAGAAATTCTCCCACTGAAACACAGGCTGTTAGCAAAAGGGTTGGTCTGTCATTCTGGCACAAGAGACCTGACATTAAAAAATAAGAGCCATCCAAGCAATGATTTGAATCAAACATAATTTAGATTGAGATTCTTTCACATTTTTGTTTATTTTATTTTCTGTCTACTAAACACCCACCTACATTTTAGAAATCTTCTGAAATATGAGATAAGCCTGATACAGTTGTGGTTTAGTTTTGCTTAGTTTCTGTAAGGACTGTGTTAGTCGTGAGCTAAAATAAATATATAAATGTAAGATAGCCACTAGGGTCCCCGATTGAAAATTTCAGTATACTGAAATCTTCTACCAAAAAGCTTGACTGTCTAGTAAAAAACCAAAGGGGACAAATAGAAGGTCAAGACATATTTGGAAAGTACTGTAGCTAAATTTATTCCTTGCTTTATTACCATATTCAACCAACTGAAAAATATATTGTCATCTTATATAACTGCCTCAGAGATCCTCTTTATGTCTGAAGTTTTACTTCTGCTGTTCCCTGGTTTGGTAACAGAATAAGCAAGCCTCCTTTGATATGCAGAAACTATGGTTTCCTTAAGGTATGAGTGAAAATGAAGTCCTTTTCCAATAAATGATGGAGGCAGCAGGGATAAAGAAAGAATATTGGATTTAACAGGGATTACGGCTAACAAGGCACAAGTCCCCAAGAATGTGAATTTTCTGGAGAAGTATGAGAGAGTAGGGCAAAGGGCCTGAGTTAGAGAATATGGTAGGAAATATAATGGGAAGAGAAATATTAGGAATTTTCTAAACTTGCTCTTTATTATGGGAATACTCAGAAATTATAATTAAAATAACATTGAAAGTCACAAAATATTGGCCTTCTAGTGGCTTAGGATCAATATTCCATACCAATCAGCCGTATCCTTATTACATTCCTGCTTCTAAGCCCTGCTGAAAATATAAGCAGCTCAAATGTGGTGAACAGCTGCAAATGGCCAGTTTGGCTGGTTTATTTGAACGCAGAGGTATATATGTGGATATAGATAGATAGATAGATAGATAGATAGATAGATAGATTCAAATTCCACTGAGGTGTTAATCTTCCTAAAGCAACCCCCTGAGTGAAGCATCAGCAAATTTGACTGCATCTGTTATGCAATATGGCTTCATTGTGCATGTTTAAAATTTTAATAGAAATTTTTAGAGTACCAATTGTGACTTCTCTTTTATAGTCTAATTGAAAACCTTCTATAGTCAGAAGACCACAAACATATTGTTGCCTTTGGAGTGGAAGTCAATGGAATACTTCTGCACAGAATCCAAATGTACCTTCAAATTCTATCCTCAACTATATGGGGGTTTTCTCCTAAATTCCTTTCTCAGAAGCTCATAATTTTGAGGAGCTTTCTTGTTATTTAAAAAAATCCCTTTATAATTTTATGTGTATATGGAATGTGACAAAAAGGTTACTTTAAGAAGATTAAAGAAATTTATATTAGCATGTTAGAAAAGATTATAAAATTGATTGTCATATTCTGATAAATTTTATAGCATATAAAGACAAAATTCAACATTTGCCACTTAACAAGTCATTCATAGTATTTACTTTAATTGTGTTATGAAAAAATAACGTCTTGATTTTGAACAAATTTATAAAATAACACATCACGTTTGAATTGGGAGACTGAATGTCTATTAGCATGTAGATTAAAATATAACTTTTTAAATCAAAATAGATAAGAATTCTTAGCTGAATTAAAATTTTTAACTAAAAACTTTTTAAAATATAATTATTATGTTATTTTCCCTCTAAGTGATGGGAAGTTTAGGGGGTTTGCAAGCACATCCCACAAATGACACATAATGGATATTTAAGGATCTTCATCTTAGTAGATAAAAATACAAATCAGATATATTCATCACTCTATTTTTTTTCTTTTAACATTAGGTTTTGTAGTACTAGAGACATCTTGCTTCTGCTCAAGAGGAAAGCAACTTAGAATTCTGATATGAAAGCAAATAAAGACCATCTTTAGATAATTTTGTAGAGTTATATTCTCCTTATCTATCTTTGTTTCATCTTTTGTTATGTTTTCTGTCTTTTATCAACATTACATTATAGCTAAAAATGGTACATGATTAAGAATAAAAATTTGGAATTGTATAATGGTTAACCATCGTAGTTCCTAGGGGAGTTTAGTTGATTAACAAATTAAGTGACTGTGTCATGACACCACTCACCACTCAGTCGTTATACCCTGGGGTTTACTCAGACTACTTCATTTCAAAGAGAAAATATGGAAATAACAGTTTTATCAATTTAAAATGAAAAAATACACCATTAGCTCTATTAAAAATGTGACCCTGTATTTGTGTTATGCTAACATTCCTGAAAATTTCTCAGATCTTCATTTCCAGGAACTTAAAATCCCCTAAGAGATGATAGCGACCACCATGCTGCATCATCCCTAAGGTCACATTCCAGGTAGAATACAAGGCTGAGGGAACCATGGAATTGTCTCATAGAACTCTTTAATTCATTTACTCAACACATACCTCTTGAATTATACTATGTATTAAGCCAGGCAGGCAGTGTACTAGGATTTAAGGATAAGGAGATGAAAAAACCAGAATCCTAGTTTTCAAGCAACTCACTATCTAAATTAGGGCACCACAACCAAACAAATAAGAGTAATACTGTTCTGCTAACTGCTGAAACACAGAAGTATGAACTACCGGATGGAGGCAATGGAGGCAAAAGGTACACAGAAATGATAAATTGTGCAGGGGACAGTTAAAGAAATCCTCACAAAAGAAATTACACTTGAACTAAGTCTTCAAGTATAAGCCAAATTTTGTTGGGCAACATCAGATGAGGAAGGGCATTTCAGCACAGAGAATGGCACATGCAAAGCAGAGTGTGCCCTTTTCAGAAGATATGTGAGTAAGCCTGTAATTTAAGTTCACATGTAAGAGTAAACAAGTTGAAAATGGTGGACAAAGAATTTGCATTTATATATAGGCAATGCGAAGATACTGAGGAATTTCAGCACTGCAATAAAATGACCAGATGCATTTTAGAAAGACGATTTCTGACAACCAGGACTCTTCCTATCCTTTACATTATCCTTGCCTCTGATCCTTCCATCACCAACATCTGACGAGAGAAGAGTGAAACTGTAGGATATTGATAACATTTAATATAGGTGTGTTGTTATTTGGAGAAAAAAAAGTTGAATGAATTTGAACATACTGGATTTTTAACTTATATGGGTATTCAGTGACCAGTAAGAGAATTATTGCTGATATTTTTTGAGATGCTTAGCTAATACTATTTTAAATAATTTTATTTGTTTTTCATCTACTCACAGCTCACATCTATCCCCTAAGTTTCAAAGAGAGTAGTTATGTTCAACATGTATAATGTTAAGGAATATTCACATTTTGGAGTTTTTTTAAAAAAAACTTATTTACTTGAAATTATAGCCTATAAACAAATTCCTCTTCTTTTTTATGAAACCACAATATTATAGATCTAATTTTAGAAATACATATATTCATTTCATGCATGTATATTCATTATATGTATGTGTGTATATCCCATTTTTAAGCTTTTACTTCATTTATATAAATTAACATTGATATTGGGGGTCTGGATACCCATGCACACATGGAGGGCAGTGACACATGAATTGTCATGTTAGCCTGTGTGGAACAGAACACTTTTGTGTTTGAGAAACACCATTTTACAGAAAATCTTAAACTATGAGTCAAGGTCATAAATATATAAAACACTAGGGTTTTCTTCCCTTGTAGGGCCATTTATTGGGTTATAGCCATGTCAGGAATTGTTAGGTGCATTTCATGCAGTATGTCTAATCCCCACAACTCAAGCAGTTATATCCATATTCGAAGATGAGCAAGTTAAGGGTCACAGAAGTTATACAGATTTTCCAAGAGTTCTCTCTCCCCGTCTCTACCTTGCGACGAGAGCTTGATCTGTAATATTTTCTCTTGTCTTCTTGATTGTAATCCCTGATTTTCCTGACCTAGGTAGCAGCCTAACTCTGTCCTCCCAGGTCCCTGATTCTGACATAACAGCTTGACTGATACTTTGTATCTCATTGTGGACCACACACCTGATTTTGATCTTCTAGATCCTAACCTCAATGCTGTCTTTGCTATTAATGCAAAATCTTAATCTCTCTGTTCACCATAAGAAAATAATTCGACTCCAATTTGAGTCTCGCTGTCACAGAAGCTGATTTCTTCTGAAGGTCACTAATGTGGAGAAAAGACATGAGTCGAACATTCAACTTACAATAGTGATATATTCTTTTAGAAAATGCAATAGAGAGATTATTTAACATTGTCTTCAATTAAAATATGATTAAAATGAAATATAAAATGACATGGATTTATTTTCCATTCTGCATCATGATTACCTAAAGGAGAATATATGTGAGAGAAAGAGACAGAGAGAGAGAGAGAAGAGGAGGAGGGGGAGAAGGAGAAGAGAAACGGAAGAAGTATTTTTTGTTTTGTTTTGTTTTGTTTTTTTTGCTGTACGTGGGCCTCTCACCGCCGCGGCCCCTCCCGTTGCAGAGCACAGGCCCCGGACGCGCAGGCTCAGCGGCCATGGCTCACGGGTCCAGCCGCCCCGCGGCATGTGGGATCTTCCCGGACTGGGGCACGAACCTGTGTCCCCTGCATCGGCAGGCGGACTCCCAACCACTGCAACACCAGGGAAGCCCGGAAGAAGTTTTTATAGCTGAGTAAAGAGCATTGGCATGGAGTGAGGCAAGACTGCGTTTGAGTTCTGGTTCTTCCCTAATCACTGTGCGACCACCTAACCTCTCAAAGACATGGTTTCCTTTAAAACAGGATTAATAACATCTTCACATGGTTACTGCGAGGATTAGATGAGCTAATCTGTGAAAAGCTCCTAGCCAAAGTAAGAGTCCAATAGAAATAAGGGTATAGAGAAAGACAAAGTAGGTTCTGAAGAGTAAAGTAAACCACTCTTGGTTTTATGCTTTAGCTCTTTCATTTTAGAGTAACACTTGTTGTCATCAATAGAAATTCCAATAAGTCTAGCTCACTCCTCTTTCCAGCTGTTCATCCTTCCTTTAGATTTAAACTTAAAACCATTTACAAGCATAGAAATAAAGGACCACTGATAAAAAATATTCTCTTTATATAATTCAAAGACAATGGCTAGAGCTGTCCAAATGGAAGGAGCTGATTTAATCTTTGAAACAGTTTCCTATCAAACCCTACATGGTAAGTAATAAATCACTGTTGAAGACAGAATAAGATACTACTCGACTAAAATGCCTGAAAGAACATTAGAGAAGTATCAAAGTGATCCCCACAGTAGCTCTGCAGAATTTACGGCCTAGAATCTGAACCCATAGAAAGCAAAACATTCTAGCGGCCCAAGTGGCAAAGTATAGAAATGCTGTGTAGCAGAATTTAAAGTGACATAGACATGCTTACTGAATGTAGTATGTATACCAAATGTACTCACTAGGTACCAGTTGCTGTGCCAAAACTTCTACAAAATTAATTTAACTTTCTAAAACATTATGGATCATAACAACCAAGAAATTATTATTCTTATGTTACAGATAAGGAGTCTGATGCTTACATAGATGACTTGTCTAGAAAGTGGTGGAATCCTTCACGCAACTGAGTCTGAACCCAAGCAAGTGCCATCTAAGATCTTACCTTTGACATTATGCTTCTTCAATGAATTTGGCCAAATAACTACCATTCTTCTCTAAGATAAACTTATTAGAAAGAAGTCTCAAATAAACTTTTCATCAGAAATATTGTAATTGAGCATTAAGACAATTACTGTATTTCCCTCTTCTCTCTTTAGAAAATTGTTTCCACTCCTATTTGAATTTCAGCACTGTTAAGTATTTCATCTGTAGACAAATCACACCTTATTTCCACTTGTAAGTTGCCCACATGAAATTCTTACTAGCACTTCAAAATGCAGGTTTTGGAAATGCTAGAGATACATAAGACATATTTTCTAAAAACAAATAATGTTGGCTTTCTAAATAAAAATTATGTGAGGAAACACATAATATAAAGCATTTATTAAAACCCTTGCATTAAAAATCTTGATAACAAATAACTTATTCCAATATTAGGAGACTTGCTGTTCAGTTTTATTCTCTTGATTTTCTACTCTTGATTTTCTACTCTTTTGAAAAATAAAACATGTTTTGCTATTTAATGATTATTACAGTTAGAGACGATAAAGAAAAATTGTTTAGTTTATATTTTAAATTTTACTTACTTGGTTTTATGTTTTAAAAAAAAAAAGCTCTGGTTTGGAAAAAGAACTATCATTAGGTAAACTTCCATATATTTTTAAAAGTTCAAAAGGAAATTAAAATGCTAATTTAAAATCTAATATAAATAGCCATGAAAAACTATAGTTAATAGCTACATTTTAGCACTAGAAATCATGGCTACTGTAAATGTGCAGACTTCAATAATTTTAAGGAGCAAACACAAATCTTGTTTTTCTTTCACCCTGACTACAGAGAAAGTTGTTAAATTATATACAAAGCCGTTTCCTCTCATTTTCTATATACTTTTAACACAGCAAAAGTGTTTCTATTCGTTATTCTAAATACTGCTTTCAAGGCAATAGTACAACATGGTAGCCCTTCTCACTAGAGATTGCTTTGTTTTTGAAGAAATCCCCTTTAATGTTTCAGTGACAGAATTAAAAGGCATGGGAAACAGCCCAGCTAAATGAAGGCTTCAAAACAATGCCCCTGTACAGCTCTCGCCGAACCCATTACCACTTCCCAAGATGACAGAGTATTTTTGCAGGTACAGTAGGGAAGGACAAGTCTTGGCTGTCCTGCCTCTTGACAGAGGAAATAAATCACCCTACACACTGGAGGATACCTTTCCAGACTGCACGCTGGGAACTTCATTACACAAGCTGTGCCACATATTACTATGCATAATGCTGCTGATTGGACATAGATGCATATCCACAGCCTATTTCTGTCATTGTCTTATGGGGAAAATATCCATTTTTCCTCCATAGACAGATACAGGCTTGAAAAAGACATGAAGAAAATGATACTGTGTGCCCAAAGATCTTGGTCTTCAGCAAAATATGCTCTTGACTAATGATTTGTTTAACTTGCCCTAACCCTATCTCTTGGTGCATAAAACAGGATCATATTATTTTCTTATATTCACACAATCTCCCTTGATCTGAATGTGATGTTATCAAATATGTCTTGTCGCCCCTGGTTGCAGCCTCATTAAGAAGAGGGCAACATATTTCCCTATAGAAGAATTTTTAGTGCTTTTTTCTTTTTAATTGGTAATCCTTTTGGTTCATTCATAAAATACAAACTTTATTTACTTAGTTTTGCTCATATGCCATGAACATAGTTTAATTTAATTTGGACCAGTGTGATAATGCAAAAAATTGTAAAGGAAGACTTATAATCTTCACACTGGAAGCACAGTGTCATTTTCGCAGTCAACAACATAAAATTAATGAACCAAAGGAGATAAAATTAATGAACATAACTATTAGCATGTTTCTTGTAGTTTGAGAACACTAATGTAATTTTAGATGGAGATTCCTCAAAATTTAGCTTCTTCTTGGGGAACTCTGTGTTGAACTACTTCTGCCACTTCTGCTTTGGTCGAATAATACTGCCCATTGAAAAGTACATGCAACGTTCTTGTTGCTAGGTGTGACACTTTAAGTATTGTAAAAGTAGAAGAAGGTTATCTTTAACCTTAATCTAAATCAATTTTTTTAGTAAAATAAATTATAGTCTCAGTGTTCAAAATCTACCAATACAGAAAAGAAAACAACAACCACCACCAATAAGGCTTTGAAACACCAGTTGCCAGCTCATAAAAGTTGCTTGTGGGCAAAAGATAGAAATACTTTAGATTTTACATTCCTTTGCTCCAGGACTGGTCTAATATGCCATTTTAGGTGTCTTTACGGTGTTAAGAAAGTTGGTTGTCATTAAACTGTTTCCACTGCAATTAACATCACTAATGCTCATCAGAGAAATGCTTCCAAAATTCTGTTAGACCCCAAAGATAAGCTTCAGCGTGGCAGCTGTCACATGATGCATTATACAATCAAGTTACTCCTATCAGACTTAATTTTTTTAGTTAGAAATATATTTGTCATTTTTTAAAATTATCAACATTATCTTCTGTTGATTGATATTTGGAGTCTGAGTTTACTAGTTTTGGTCTGCTTTTTGGATGTACCAATTCTCCTTAATCCCCATAAGAAAAAAATAAACACAATTCCATCTGATTTTCTGATTTTAGTCCCTTGTGTCACATTATATGATCTCAAAATATTAGGGGAAAGTCTCCAACAAATTTCTTAGTGGGGAGGAAGAACAAAACAGAGTGGGGACCGCAAAGTGTCCCAATCATGAATAAATCCCCAGACCCTGCATCTGATCTGTGACTTGAAAATCATTCCCATTATTTTTTCCAGCTTTACTGCGATATAACTGACATATAATATTGTATAAGTTTAAGGTGCACAACATGACAACTTGAGACGTGTGCATATTGTGAAATGATTGCCATAATAAGGTCAGTTAACACATCCATCACCTCACATAATTACAATTTACTTTTTGTGGTATGAACATTCAATATTTAATTTCTTAGTGACTTTCAAGTGTATTATACAGTATTATTAACTATAGTCACTATGCTCAATAGCAGGTTCACAGAAATTATTCATCTTATAACTGGGAGTTTGTATTCTTTGACCATTGAAACTACAGATGGATTTGAGTAGTATGGATATTTTAGCAATATTAATTCTTCTGATCCAGAAACATGGGATATCTTTGCATTTATTTGTGACTTCTTCAATTTCTTTCCTCAATGTCTTACAGTTTTCAGTATACAGATCTTTCACTATCTTGGTTAAATTTATCCCTAAGTATTTTATTGTTTTAATGCTATTGTAAATGGGATTGTTTTCTTCATTTCACTTTCAGATATTTTGCTGTTAGTGTATAGAAATGTGACTAATTTTTGAACGTTAGTTTTATATTCTGCAACTTTACTGATTATTTATTTATTATTATTTATTTATTATTTATTTATTAGTTCTAATAGATTTTTTTTTTTTTGGTAGGATTCTATAGGGTTTTCAATATATATCATGTCACTATCTCCTGCCTAGATCCCAAAGCTCCTGTGATTGTGGATTGATGCAAAATCATTGTTGGTCAGGCAGGTCACACCAGGGATGTCTTATTCAGTCATTTTGTTGATGTAATTCTTCCTTTCATTACTGTTTTTACTTCATGTTTGGAATGTAGAGTGTTTTTAAATCACAAGTATCATCAAGTCAGTACTTATACACATACAAATATTTAATAATGTCAGGAACTAACACAAAAATGTGGATTCACTTTGTACTTCCCACATGTATTATCCAAAATTATATTTTAGCTGAAGATGTAGTAATATGTTGGTTAAACACTTTTTTTTTTTTTTAAGGCTGCTTCTTTCAATGGTAAAACCAATGTGGAAAAAACTGTGATTTCTTGTTAGCATATATAAATTAACTTCTGTATTTATTTTCTTTCCATTTACTCAAATAATTTATTAAAAGTAGAATTTTTGAAGAGTTGACAGTAATGAAGAAATAGAATCATTTGTCTAAATACTTTTAATCCCTAGACCAACAGCAATGTTAAAATATTTTTTGCTGTTGTTCTTGATTTCTGTACATTTTCTAAATGAAACAGGCAGTGGTAGAATAAAATTAACAAAGAATCAAAGGTAATGGAGTGGTAGGTGGCTTAATGACACAAAGGAACATGCTGGATCTGCCAGGAAGAAACATGTCAGCAAAGGACCCTTCAGTCTGACATCTTCAGTCACTTCATGATCTGCTGTGATGCAGGTATGACTTATGGTATTTTCATGATGAACAATGGCTGACTTTTTCAGGTGACAGCACAGATGAAGACAAAAAGAGAACCAATTCCTCATATTATGTAAGAAGGTTTTCGAATAAATAATATTTAGAAAAATCACTAAAACTCAAGTTCAAATGACCTTCATAGGCTATATTACCCACTTAGATGTATCAACTTATGTCTTAAAATAGCAGATGACATCACATTGGTCCCTTTGTACTCAGGTCTTCAAAAGCATTGTCAATATTTAGTATTTAGTAGAAATGTTCTCCTAATTTTAGTATTATACGCACTTTTAGATGCTTGTGTAGATTTTTCAGAAGCTACATCCTCTTCTTTTGGGAGCAGGTAAATATGCTTAGCCTCAGGCCATTAATGGTCCTCAGGCCATTAATTGACTTCCTCTATGCAGGCTGTTAGAAGCAGCCAGCACCTTTCTGGCTGTGTATACAACTGCCAGAAGTGGTGGCAGAGGATTCATAATAGCAGTATGTTTTCCAAAGGAACCGTGAAATGTCCCTTGTCCTAGAACCATCTATGGATATGATCTGTTCATCTTTTGATAAAATTGTGGCAAGTTACATAATTGTATTAGTCTGTTCAACCTGTCAAAACAAAATGCCATAGACTGGGTGGCTTTAACAACAGAAATTTACTTATTTTCTCAAAGTTTTGGAGGTTGAAAGTCTGAGATCAGGGTGCCAGCACAGCTGGGTTCTGGTGAAGATGCTTTTCCTTGTTTGCAGATGGTCATCTTCTCTCTGTGCCCTCACATGGCAAAGGAAGAGCAAACTCTCTGATGTCTCTTCTTATTAGGCCACTAATCCCATCATGAGAGTCCCACCCTCATGACCTCATCTGAACCTAATCACCTCCCAAATGTCCCATCTCCAAACACCATCACACTGATGGTTAGAGCTCAACATCTGAATTTGGGTGGAACACAGTTCGGTCCACGGTAATAACAATCTTCTTTTTGGTGTCAAATAACCTCATTACAGTCAACCCCTTGCAAAGGAAGATAAGACTCATTCAGTCAGTCTCAGGGTTTGTGCAAGCAGCATAAAGAAAAGTCTGAGAATTTTGACATTAATTTATGACTGTTTCCCAACACATTGCAGTGATGTAATTTTTATGTAGAAGAGGCTAAAAGGAATCAATCTGCTTGTAAACAGTGGCATGGAGACCAGTCTGGGAACTTCAACTGATGAAAAATATAATAGTGGAGAATACTGGATTATTTCTGCTGGTAATGAAAGATAGGAATTAGTGCCCACCCACCCTTAACAAGAATTCTCTTCTGAAGCACACGGAATGGGAGAATCACCCAACACCTACTCAGGGTTCACCATGAGCGGAACACTCTGATAGAGCTACACGACAACCTTTAGACATTGCTAGACTGCCTTCAGTTACTGCGCCAAATACGCATACTAGATATACTGTAATTTAGTCAGTATGGTTAAGTTGAAAAATGCATACAATGAAAACAAAAAAACACTGAAGTGCTGATTAGAGACGGCTGATTTCTGAAGGTTCTGAGTCTGAAGCCCATTCAATTTTATTAAAAATTTTAATATTAGAGAGGTTTTGGAGACAGCACCAAACGGGGCTTTTTCTTGATACAACTGTAAGGATTTTTTTAAAGTAATATATTTCTTACTATGTGATTCAATGTTATTGAAGACCCTAACTGTACTACCTAAAACCATCTTTCATGTCACCACTGCTACCCTCTCTATATTCTATGAATCACCGATCTAGGTGGTCAAAAAATGTTTAGAACATAGGATCCACCCATTTGAAGCTTACTTTGGAGTCATGGAGAGGTGACCAGCACAACCACAACTATAGTATATGATACATAATGAAAAAGATAAGCAACCCAAGGGAAGTATAGGATGTTATGGAAGATCAACTGAAGGACAGCAATAAAGGATCACTTCTGATTTGGAACCCAAAGAAGATTCAATGAAAGATGTGCTATTTGATGTAGCATTTAAAGAATTAATAAATATTATCAACTCCCAGTGGTTAAAAGGCATCCAAACAGAAAGCATGGTAAAAGCAAAGTTCAAAAGCAGGAAGACACCTAGAACATTCAGGAAATGGTGTACACTTGAATTAAGATATCAGGTAAGACTATAAGAATAGGGTTAGAACATGCTAGAGAGGGTAGAGCAGAATGGAGAGGATGTATTGTATCAAGACAAACAAGTTGGCTTTTTGGGGACAGAGCATAATCCGGCAAGCAGTATGGAGTTCAAAGATTAATCCGATGATGTGGTACAGGATAATTCGTGATGAGAGAGACTGAAGGTGGAAAGATTACTGCTGTGATCCAGAAAAGAAGCAGTCAAGAACTGACTAGAGTGGTGACAATGGAAACAACAATAGTATCAATGATAGCCATCATGTATTGAGGCATTCTGGAGCAGGCAATGTATCAAGTCCCTTATGTGTACTAAAGCATTAATACTTATAATAACTTATTGAGATACATAGTATTTTCATTCTCATTTTACAAATGAGGAACTGACCTAAAATCGCATGCCAGAATTAGAGTTTACATACAGATTACTTAATTCTAGAGATGAAGTTTCTAACTATAATATCGCAATATAGAGGAATTTACAGAAATAGCTCATTTAGAGCTATTATGGTGTCAAAGCAGGATGACTAGTGACTTACTGGATATGAGGGTTAAGGAAGAAATCAAGAATAATATTCAAAATGTGAGCATAGGCAAATGAACTGATATTGAAAAAAGAGGAAATTAAGAAGTGGGCAGTATTAATAGGACACCCAGGAAGTGAGATTAAAAAAAAAATACAAAGGAAAAGCTACACAATTTGAATAGAAATCAAGGTATCAACTTAGGTGGATCTGACTGGTACCCTGCCTAACTTCTGAGAATAAGACCAAGGTTTGCTCCTAAGTTTCCTCTATTTTGAGCATCAAATAGCTAGAAGGAGAGAATAGGACTTCCGTAATTTTTTTTTCCTACTATGACGTTAAGAACATTTCTTCATAAAGATATGTTCTTCTATTTTATATTTTAGGAAGAAGAATTGTATTTTTTTATTAGTAAGCTCACTGCTTTTGTAACATTCATCATACTTTACAATAGCAATTATACTCTCTAGTCCCCTGCTTACTTTAATTAATGTCTAGTTTGTTAAAGAAAGAAGTGCCTTCAGCTTTACTCTAGGGTAAGGAACAAACTAGTTACAAACTACTGATGATGGATCAGCCTGGGGACTAATCATTAGGTATATCTCAGCAGTGTGTAAGACTAATTTCCCTCAAATTATTTCAATGAAAATCATGTTTGTTTCTCTGTCTCTCTTCTAGTTCAAGTCCTAAAGTTCCCTCAGATGCAGTCAAGAAATCACTGGGTCGAGGGTAGGGATGATATTTATAGATACAAGAAGAGGGTTCAGCTTTAGGCTACTGGGATGCTAATCAGAGCTAACATCTTCAATGTGCCAGGCAATGTTCTAAATGCATTACATATAGTAATGCCTTTAATCCTTCCAACACTGTTATTGTTTGCATTATACACCTGTGGAAAACCTGAAGCACCGAAGTATTGTCAAACTACTAAGTGGTAGAGCTGAATTTCAAATCAGTCACTACAATTGCAAAACCTGTGTTCTTCTACTGTCTCTTAGATTTAGTTTTGTTAAATAGCAGCACCTCATCTTAAAAACATGACGCTATTTACACGAAACAAATGAAAAAACATGTTTAGCTCAGTACCCACAAAACTTAGGCTTAAGGAATAGAAAACTACTGCTGAAGGAAGGGTAATATTTTGTTGTGAATTGTTCATTTTTTCCATTCAACACAATTTATTGAACACCTATTATTTATTTATTTATTTGCGGTACACTGGCCTCTCACTGTTGTGGCCTCTCCCGTTGCGGAGCACAGGCCCTGGACGCACAGGCTCAGCGGCCATGGCTCACGGGCCCAGCCGCTCCGCGGCACGTGGGATCTTCCCGGACCGGGGCACAAACCCGTGTCCCCTGCATCAGCAGGCAGACTCTCAACCACTGCGCCACCAGGGAAGCCTATGAACACCTATTATTTTTAATCATTCAAATGATCAGCATTGATAGAATCTATCAGATAACTGGTTAAAACTACCACATTTTGCACATCAAAATTAGTTTAATTACCATGAAATACTTGAACTAAATAAAATTTTAAATGAATATACCTGTTTTTAGTCTTGTGAAGTGGAAAGTTTGAGTGGCAATTAACAACAACAAATCTTCCTGGAATTACCAACATACAATCTTGATCTACAGCTTTGAGAAATGAGTTTTGATAACCCAACTGTTTCCCTCTAGGCCTTTATGCTGTTTCAAGCTTGGTCAAAAGGGAGAAACAGGAGGGATCACACATCAGAAGTCATTCAACATCTCCAGAAATCTATTATGTATTCAAGTGTGTTTGTTTCCCAAGTGGTAAGGTTCTGTCTGTTGAAACCCCAAGATGGCCCCCTTTCACCAATGGAAGCATTTAGAATAGTAGTTGTATGAGGTAAGAGATGGGCTCTTTTTCTCTCTCATCCTGCAGAAACCATTGTCCTTATATTTTTGGTTACAGGGGAACTACATTTCTTCTTTCTCCTATAATCTTCTCAGACTTTCATCTGTCTCATATCTTAACTTTGAATACCTAAACATCAAAGAATTTCTTCTATGGTAAAAAGAAAGCAAAGGCGATGCAAACAAATGCACATTTTCAATGAGTCTCAAAGAATCCTATCCTGATTAATGTTAAACTGCAATCCCAAAGCCATTAGCTTTTATCTCCATCACCCACTCCCAAAGTAATAACCATACCAAAAATGTGTTTTGGTGAATTGAAAAACAAACAACTCCAAAAAAGGGCTGTAGAAACTATTTGACATATGGATAGTGTTTTGCCTTCTTAACTGGAAGAACAAAATGCTTTATGTGGAGTAATGGCTGTTGAAGTTTTGCTCCTCCTAGGACATAAAGAGACAGAGGAAGACTTCCTTCAAAAATTATAAAACAATTCTTGTAGTGTCCAATGTCTGCATGTTTATTTGGTTCATTTTTTTGTCTGAATCTACCATTCACTCTCTGTTTCAATATCATGCAGTCTGAATGAACATTATTTCAATTTCAGCTATAAGCAACCCTTTGGACTAGATGAAATTTCAGATGGCATAATATGTGTTTGTATTTTTATCATTTTCACTTCTAACAGGGATAGACATGCTACATTGCTATGTGTTATTAAGTAGACACCAGATTTTTATCCTAGACTCGATGTGCTTCAGTTATGGATGAAAGCTTGAGAAACTGGAGAAGACTTTGGCAATTGTTAAATATGAGTAAAACTGCATTAGTAAATATATTACAATCTCACAAAAACAGCTACTGGTTACTTTTTAGAAGTTCCATTAATAGCATGGATTGGTACATGCTCTGGAATTTTCTAGATATATCATTCTACTAATGATACTTCCAAATTATATTTTTATTTTCAAAAAGAAAAAGTTCAATTTCATTCAACCTGTAATTCACTGTATCAAATAGTAATTTTCAACCCTTTTTTTAGGTCTTCCAGAGACCCTTTAATCACCACAAGTACTGTTATAAAATGTAGAAGAGAATATCAAAAGAAAATAAAATCAATTTAAGTCAATTTAATTTTACAAATATTTGTACAAGAAATTAAGCAATAAAAACAGTTGGTTATGGCAATTCTAAGAGACTGGGTAAATGTTTCAAAGTCTAATTTACCCAGATGTTAAATAAATGTTCTCTTACATCTTCCTACTATTTGTTTTATGTTCATTATTTATCAACATGTTGATATTAATGAATATGTATGTAAATGAAGTCCATATTACCAACAGCTGAAAAAAAGTCGAGTTATGCTAACAAAAGGAATTAATCCTAAGTCACTGAACAAGGCTGAATTGTGTCCCTCCAAAATTCATGTGGTCTAACCCCCAGTACCTCAGAATGTGACTATATTTGCAGATAAGGTCTTTCAAGAGGTAATGAAGTTAAAATGTGGTCCATAGGATGGGACCTAACCCAATCTGACTGGTGTCTTTATAAGAAGAGGAGATTAGCACACAGACACACAGACAGAGGTAAAGACCACGTGAGGACACATGGAGAAGGCGGCAAGCCAAGGAGAGAGGCCTCAGGTAAAAACACTTTTGCTGACACCTTGATCTTGGACTTCTAGCCTCCAGAACTGTGAGAAAATACATATATGTTGTTTAAACCCCTCCACGTGTGATATTTTGTTACGGCAGCCCTAGCACACTAATACAGCCACCAATGAGCATCAAATCCTTTTAATTGGGAACCAAATTCAAAATAACTGTATTTTAGATTTAGAGTGAATGGGTTGTTTTATTTCACTGTAACCAACTAACCAGTTAGTCAGTTAATAGTCTGACTAACAGCTTGATGATAAAGATATTTTATGTGGTCTCTCACCAAACCCCAACCGAAAATGTCAATGCTCTGGAATGATTCTGAACATGCATCCTTGTCACAAAACACCATTTAATCCAAAACAAATAACTGAGATTTTAAACTAGACTTTCATAAATGCTGATGATTCATTCTTATATACAGACACTCATCTCATGAGTTAAAGCAATAATTGCTAGTACCCTTGTAATATCATTGTGAGGATACAGCAAAGATAAACAATATTTAATGGAAATAGTCACTCTTTTTTCCTTTTGTTAATAAGCACGTTCTTTGTTCCAAATCTTGTTTTCTCAGATTATTCATGTGAGAAGAAGAGAAGTTACTGGGGAAAAAGAACTGTTTTGCTACGGTTTGCAAGGCAGATGGAAATGCAGGGAGTATCAATACCAGCAAATCTCACATTTGTTACATCAACTAACTTGCAAAATAGCAGTTAGGTGGTTTACAGTGGTCTAAGTCATCCTATTTGCCTCATCAGCATATCATGACCTCTTTTACATTGCAATTGTTCTTGCTTAAGCATCCTACACAAGTGAAGTGTTGAAAGACAACAATGATAAATGCAATCTTATCATCAATATTAGCCCTTCCTATGACTATTAATGATTGTTTTTGGAAACTTGTCAAAATAGTTGTGTATTAGATTTTGACACCTCTTCATTTTTAAGGGAGGCTTACTGTGTATATTTCTTGCATTATTATTATTTTCCCCCAACATAATTAATTTTGTGGACGTTTGCTATCAGAGCTTGTTACTTAAGACAGAGTTGCTGAGGTTGTTATGACTCATAGTACAATCCAGCAGGAGATGGCTCAACCTTACATGTGAGATAATAAATAGGGCTGTTGTTATAAACAACTTAAGCACACAAATAAATGATTAGAATTTCTAACTTTTAGAAGGTAGAAAACTCCCTTCACTTCTCCAGAGGAAGAATTACGGGGCTACTACTACATGAGCTGTTATGTTTAATTTCGGCTCGTGCAGCAGGCTCTGCCCCATGAAATTTCTATTTAGCCTATCAGAGAGAAACCCTTACTTACAACCTCCTGTCATTTGAAAACTTTCTTCTTTTATTTGCATCTCCTTACGTTAAAAGAGCAGCCTAAAATCATTCTCATTCTGCTTGCAGTGAAGAAAGAAATAACAGCTTACATTACTGATGAAGCAAAAATTATTTCAATAATAAGCTATATATAAAGATGGACTAGAAGGTTCATCTTTTAGTGAATGATGCCAAGTCAATATTAAAGGTACCACAGCAATTAATCCAAACTGATCATCTCATTGCAGAAAGTCACTTTTCCTTTTAAACAAATCAGGAAAAATTTGCCTTCGTATATCAACAGAATACTACCTTTCCAGAAAGAGCTATGAAACTAACTATAGACACTGTATTTGTTCCAAATGTAGAATATAAACTATATCATGTCATTTATTATATATTGATTTAAAGATACCAGAAATACCTTCCTGGAAAATATTCTACCCACTGACAAGGATAAGCCGCAAACACCCATATTCAAGGAAAGAAAAAATATTGATAACTAGAACCTATTCGAAGGAAGCGAAACTTACTGGTCTCTTCAAAGCTTATGTAATTTATCAGCTTGATTATCCCCCAACATACCAGGGAGTAACATTTCCCAGACCCAAAGAAGAGTGCTTGCTTTGAACCCCACTCCTAGTTTGCTTGTTTATCTGGGCTCCATCCTGCTTAAATATTAAGATGGATTTCAGGGGTTTAGTAGCAGCTCTAATGAAAAGCAAAAGATAATCAAGGTGACACCTTGGAGAAAACTGGGATAAAGTGCTCTCTGGCCTTCCTTGGCCATGTTTGGCACTTTCGTCTTCTGCATTCCAGAGACTGCATTAGCTCTGCAGTGTGTGTGTGTGTGTCTGTAAACATATCCATGTACACTAGCATACACTAAAGAAAGAAGATAAGTCAGGGAAGATAACTTTATTCCTGCTGTGTAAAGCATCCAGACTTATGGGTTTGTGAAACTAAAGTAATGTTACCTAGGTCCTTGAAATTGGAATTTTCCACCCCTAAGTATCCTTTCACATTGCATCAAATGTTGGTGCATCAGAGTAAGCTTGTAGGTTTGGCTTTTGATGTAAGGAAAATGCAAGAGCTGAATATTCTGGCAAGAGTAAGGCAAACCCTCCTCTTAACTTTCTCTTCAAAGATATTCTTTAGAGCCTCCTTTTATGGCTGAAGGTTTCTTCAGTATTTTACAGTTAATCATTTGGCAGTGTTAGTTTGGATGTAGAGGGAGTATTTGTTAGCCAAGAGTTAAGCTAAAGCACAGACTTTAGAGACTTGCAGATTTCAGGAAAAGAGATCCTTTCTCTTAGGTTTTTCTGCCTTTCCATTCTCCAAGTTGTTTCTTTTCTCCCCCCCTTTGGATGGCTTCGATTAGGTGCATGGAGCCAAAATCATACAAAGGGTAGGTAAATGAAAGCATTTTGACGTTTAATCTGAGGAGTTCTCTGGTCTGAGAAAGAGTCTAAAGTATTTCCATAAGAGAATAGAGATTCAAGGCCAAGTTCCTTGGTTAAAGAAGATTTAGACCGAGACTACGAAAGGAGGATTATTTCCCTATGCAGATAATCAAGTACAGCTATTCTGTCCCCTTAGCCATATTAGTGTTAGTGATAGATTGCCCATCAGTCAGTGTGACAGAGATAATCAGGACTGAGGGTGGTGTTGGTAGGAATAAATGAGTTAGCAAGGCCACTGTTGATTAGATAGCTTGAGCTAAGTGTTGGGTGGCTCCAAGCTTGCTTAGACTCAGTCTGGAGTCAGGGATACAGGATATGGACCTTTGGCTCCTGTGCATAATCTCTGGCCAATATAGCTTCTTCTTTGCCTCTTTTAGATAATGTAGTATTTCTGGCCTCTTTCATCATGTGTCTAGTTGCAAAGGCTCAGGAACATTGGAGGCAGGGAGGTCCATATGTACTTTTCCTATTGAGTTGTTTCACATGACTAGACAAGGGCATGCGTTTCCTTAGTGAGCAACATTCTTCCTTCTGTAGCTGATGAGAGAAGAGCCTATCCCACATATACTTTAGAGGATGACTGAACTTGCATTCATTCAGAAATACAGCAAAAAGATGAACAGTCAGTGGATTCTCTTGTTCTTATTACCATGAGACCAGAAGAAAAAGTTGTGGCTTTTATCCAGGAAATGTTTTCAGTGCCATTGGCTTGGTCAAAGGGAATATTACCTTGGTCAGAGGGAATATTTATTAGTGTTACCACTGAGACAGAGCATGTCCACTTCTGACTCCCTTCCCTACTCCCTCTCATTCCCTTAGACTTTCCACCATTTTTATGTTCAAGGGGTTTGTGCTCTGGGGGCCTGTAGGTCTGCTTCCAATGTAGTAATAAAAATCTCCTCTTTTTTTCCATTTCATTGGAATATTGAGGAATACTGTACTGAACTAAAGGGCTTACTATTTCTGTCCTCCTAATAGCTCCCCTAGTAAAACTTGACCATGTTCCCTGGAGGGATGGAGTGAGGCCATTAACCAAATATTGGTACGTGAAATAGCATTTCAGGTTGAACCCACAGGATCCAAGACTAAATCCAGCCTTCAAGCTTCTACAGATTATTCGGGAACTCTGTGATCTTCTCATTATATAAATCTACTACCAGCAGAGTAGAGCCATCACCCAGAAAAATTCCATGACAAATTTATTTCCCACTGATGATTAGAATAAAATACTATGTGAGTGCTTCTATCATTGCCTTTGCAATGTTGGATTGTAACTGTCCTCTATCTGTTATTCCCCTTCGACCTCCTTGAAAACAGAAACTGAGCTTTGCTTTTTATACTTTTGTATCTGTATGTACACAGTACATATTCATCAGTTGAAAAATTGGAGATGTAAAGTAAACATTGTTCCCAGTGCATTGTTCTGCCTATAATGTGAAATATCTCCTAATGGCTTAAATCATTTAATAAAGCTTTTATTGACGCTTAATTTCTACCTTGTTCTTTATTTTTAACATCTTTATTGGAGTATAATTGCTTTACAATGTTGTGTTAGTCTCTGCTTTATAACAAAGTGAATCAGCTATACATATACATATATCCCCATATCTCCCTCCTCTTGCGTCTCTCTCCCACCCTCCCTATCCCACTCCTCTAGGTGGTCACAAGGCACCAAGCTGATCTCCCTGTGCTATGCGGCTGCTTCCCACTAGCTATCTACTTTACATTTGGTAGTGTATGTATGTCCATGCCACTCTCTCACTTCATCCCAGCTTACCCTTCCCCCTCCCTGTGTCCTCAAGTCCATTCTCTACGTCTGAGTCTTTATTCCTGTCCTGCCTCTAGGTTCTTCAGAACCATTTTTTTTTTTTTTTAGATTCCATATATATGTGTTAGCATATGTCTACTTTGTTCTTAAAAGTTTATTTACAAATGATACATTTTAATCATTGAGTTGGACCATACACCTTACTAGCCTTCATTTTCTCCTCCTAAATAATTAATAGAAATAATAACAAAAATAATAATTAGCTATTATATTTACTCAGCATTTGTTATAACTCAAGGAAATTTTCTAAGTGTTTTATACATATAAATTTAAGTCATAGAACAATCCTAGTGAGTAGATTCATATATTTCCATTTTATATATAGGCACACCTCAGAGATATTGTGGGTTTTGTTCCAGACCACTGCAATAAAGCAAATATTATAATAAAGCAAGTCACAGAGTTCTTTTTGTTTCTCAGTGCATATAAGCGTTATGTTTACACTATACTGTAGTCTATTAAGTGTACAATAGCATTATGTCTAAAAAACAATGTATATACCTTAATTTAAAAATATCTTCCTGCTAAAATACTAACCATCTTCTGAGTCTTCAGCGACTGGTAACATCTGCTGATGGAGACTTTTGCCTCAATATTGCTGACTGATCAGGCTGGTGGTGCTGAAAGCTGGGGTGGCTGTGGCTATTTCTTAAAATAAGATGACAATGAAGTCTGGCTTATAGATTGACTCTTCCTTTCACAAACAATTTCTCTGTAGCATGAAGTGCTGTTTGATGTTCCACCCACAGTAAAACTTCTTTCAAAAACTATAGTCAAATCTCTAAACAATGCCCCTGCCTTATTAACTAAGTTCATGCAATATTCTAAATTCTTTGTCGTCATTTAAACAATCTTCACAGCATCTTTACCAGGAGTAGTATCTCATCCTCAAGAAACCACTTTCTTTGCTCATTCGAAAGAAGCAAGCCCTCAACTGTTAAAAGTTTTATCATGAGATTGCAGTAATTCAGTCACATCTTCAGACTACACTTCTAGTTCTAGATCTCTTTTCTATTTCTACCGCATCTACAGTGACTTCCTCCCACTGAAGTCTCGAATCTCTCAAAGTCATCCATGAGAGTTGGAATCAACTGCTTCCAAATTCCTGAGAATATCGATATTTTGACCTCTTCCCATGAATCATGAGTGTTCTTAAAGGCGTCTAGAATGGTGAATCTTTTTCAGAAGGTTTTCAAGTGACTTTGCCCAGATCCATCAGAATAATCACTATCTATGGCAGCCATAGCCTTTTGAAATAATAAGACTTGAAAGTCAAAATGACTCCTTGGTCCATGGGCTAAAGAGTGGATGTTGTGCTAGCAGACATGAAAACAACAGTAGTCGCGTACAATTCTGTCAGAGCTCTTACTGCATTGTCAATAAGCAGTAGTATTTTGAAAGGAATCTTTTTTTTTTTTTTTTTTTATGAGCAGTAGGTCTCAAGAATGGGGCTAAAATATTCAGTAAACCATGTTGTCAACAGATGTGCTGTCATCCAGACTTTGTTGTTACACTTATAAAGCATAGGCAGAGTAGATTTAGCATAATTCTTAAGGGCCACAGGATTTTTTGAATGGTAAATGAACACTGGCTTCAACTTAAAGTCATCAGCTGCATTAGCCCCTAACAAGAGAGTCAGCCTGTCCTTTGAAGTTCTGAAGCCAGGCGTTGATGTCTCCTCTCTAGCTATGAAAGTCCTAGATGGCATCTTCTTCCAATAGAAGCCGGTTTTGTCTACATTGAAAATCTATTGTTTAGTATAACTATCGTCATTAATTATCTTAGCTAGATTTTTCTGGATAACTTGCTACAGCTTCTACACCAGCACTTGCTACTTTACCTTGCAATTTTATGTTATGTAGATGGTTTCTTTCCTTCAACCTCATGAACCAACCTCTATTAGCTTCAAACTTTTTTTTTCTGCAAGTTCCTCACCTCTCTCAGCCTTCACAGAATGGAAGACAGTTAGGGCCTTGCTATGGATTAGGCTTTGGCTTAAGGGAACGTTGTGGCTGGTTTGATCTTCGATCCACACCACTAAAACTTTCTCCATATCAGCATTAAGGCTATTTTGCTTCTTTATCATTCTTGTGTTTCTATGTGCAATTCTTGCCTTCAACTGAACACTTTGAAGCCATTATAGGGTTATGCATTGACCTAATTTTAATACTGTTGTGTCTCAGGGAATAGGGAGGCCTGAGGAGAGGGAGAGAGATGGGGAACGACTGGCTGGTGGAGCAATCACTACACCTACAACATTTATCAATTAAGTTTGCTGTCTTAAATGGGCACTGTTCGAGGCACCCTCAAATAATTACAATACTGACATCAAAGATCACTGATCACAGACTACAATAGCAAATATAATAATACTGAAAAAAGTTTGAAATATTATGAGAAGTATCAAAATGTGACACAGAGAGACAAAGTGAAAAAATGCTATTGGAAAAATGGTCCTAATAGATTCGCCTGACACAGGGTTGCTGCAGACCTTCAACTTGTAAAAACCACAGTTATCTGCAAAGCATAATAAAGCGAAGTGCAATAAAACAAAGTATACCTATAATGAAAGTTAGGTCTGAGGAATTCCCCACATTCACAATTTTGGTATTTTTTGACCAATGCAACGGCCTTAAATTTCCCCTCAGCTTAATGAAGCCTTACTTTCTTGACTATAGGCCTCTGACCTCTCTTTTCTTAGAAAACTTGCAATTATAAATTCCTGTTCTCCCAGGCCTGAGATGTAAATCTTCTCCTAGCCTCTTGACAGTTTTATAACCCAGGGTTGTCTTTCTCAAGGATCTGGGAGCCAACCTTTTGAAATGTAATCATCAAGAAAGATTGCACTCAATCTCGGAGTCTCTGTGACAGGGTAGGAGCCTACTTTCATAGACAATAATTAGCAAACACAAATGGTCTAATCACATTTACCAACCTCCCCCTAACCACCCTCAGTACTTTCTTCACCAACTCACTTCAGTATTGAAAAACTCTCCCACCTTTCATTTGGGTCCAATCTCTCTCCCCTATTGCAATAGTCTTAAATAAAGCATTCCTCTTCTATTTCACTCTGTACAGGGCAATTTGTCTTTGACACTGTTTGAACTTATCCTCAGCTTCCCACAGTATTTTACACGACGTCTCCTCTTTGATTCTCAGAACCAAGTATTTGCCTTACTGACAGGTATATCTTCCCAGAAGTTATACAGGTGTTTCACACCATTTTCCTTTGTATCCATTCCAAGAGGGCAATTCTAGCATTTCTTCATTTATTCCTATGACCCCAACACTCTTTCTCACATTTTCTTTTCAAAATCACTTCGATCAACTTCACACAAAATGTAATTTTGACAAGGTACAGTTTCCTCAGTCTTTGTTTCCCCTCTTTTGTTCCTCCTAGAATATTCCTCTCACCATGATTAGTTACAATTTCTTCACCCTCCATAAATATATTTTCTGTATCCTCAGCCACATGAACCTAGCTTTTGTTCTGAAATTGTCAAAGTGAAATAAACAAAAGGAACAAAAAAGAGTCTATTTAAAACTAAAAGTTTCCTAAAGCTTTAGATTGCATAAAAATCCAAGATATAGACTGCATTTATTTTACTATTTCAGAGTAATTTTTGAGGATAAAATCTTCAGAAATATCCATGGATAAAACAGATTGAGGGAGTTAATCTGATGTTCAACAAGTGGGACAGGGAAGGGAAAGGCCCATGAAATGCCCATGGTGAGGACAGAGGCCTTTCCCACAATGAAGGAGGTAGACATGCTGCTTACCCTTTTCTCCCATGATGTATGTGTCCTGCACATATCTTGTATTCCTAAGAGAATTTTTGGTATTCACGACTTTGTTAATAATAATAATAGATGTAAGAAACCAATGAATCCCCTGCCTCTCCCACAAGAGAACAAAGAAGTCCTAATTATCTACCACTAGAAAGTCGGTGCCAGTGTGGATTTATGTTCCCTTCCAAACTAGAATACAGCATCACAATTGATTTTCTTTTTCCAATTCTAATTTTCCAGACCTATTAAAATGACTCTAAACCAAACTGCTGTGAAAGAAATAATATTGGCTTTCTCCCATTATCCCTTTCTTTTCTCCCTTGTCTCCTTTCTACTAAATCAAATTAATCTGCTTTAAAAATAGAAAAGATAAGTGATTATATAATCTTCTAAGGGAGGCAGGAAGCTGTGGGACATAAGGCACAAATGAAATGCTCACACATCGGGCATATTTAGACAATATGCATGTCAGTCCAAGTCTTTTGTGGCCTGGTACTGTGGGGATGCAGCCAATGGAGGTGGGGAGGCTCTCCCCCTCCTGGGGCCCCCAGTGATGTGAAGCACTTTCTGAGGGAAAGAAAATGCTTCTACAAGCCCAGAGAAAATGTTACGATGCCACTCTGAGCTCTTGCCGCTCAGAATTAGAGCCTTGAGGCAGTGAAGAGCCCCCTGTGACTTAATCTTGACACAGGAGAGGAAGGGGGACGTTTTTATCAGCCCAGCTGGCACTGTCATTGTGCCTTTAAAAACCTTATGTGAGTCTTGCTTTTAATTTATACGGAAAAAATCCCTACAACTCAATGAGAAAGCAATTTAACCATCTCAGGTAAATAGTGAAACTTCACTGTAACAGAAGCAGGGGCTCCTCGGCCCCTAACTTCATTCCCTAAAAGCCAAGCTTTGGTCCTGCCCATCCCTGAAAAGACCAGACTTTGTCTAAAGAAAAGTCAATTGAGTGGAAGGATGATATTCTGGGTGAACAGAGTTATTTTAAGAAGCCACCAGCGTTTGCATTTCTAAACTATTAGGAGATAAAATGAAGGGAAAAATTTTAAATGCATATACATATATACATGTTTTAAAATCTAATTTGAGGTCATAGCTGTAATTGCAAAAGCTTTGGATTGTGTGTCATGCTGGAATAATGTTGTGTTAGTGAATGTAGAGCATTCAGCATTACTTTATGCCTCATTGCATCCTAAGTGCAATGCTATTTCAATACAACACCTACCACTTTTAAGTCTTTATGTTTAAGTATGTCTTGCTGGATGAAATCAAGCTACAAGTTGGATAAAACTGGGTCCTCCCAGCTGATTCTACTACTACAAATTCCAAAACCCAATTGTTTTCTAAATCCAATTCCATGAATTCAGAATCCAAATTATCATGATTTCTTGCGCTGCAAAAGAAATACAAAAGCTCAACTTGCTTCAGAGATGAAAAGCGTTTTTTTTTTTTTTTTGGTCCATAAAAATAAAGTCAACCTCTTTTCACATAGGCCTTAAAAACGGCTTAGAAATGGAGCAAGAAATATTGGAGAAAACATAACCTGCAGGACTTTTGAGACACAGTGAATCCACTGCTTAGGCAAAAAAGTCCTTTATTTATACAATTCTATCCAAAATATGTCAGAGAAAAACTGCTCTGTCTTTACTGGCCTTTCATGCTTGTTTGGTAGCTCAAGTCATTCTACTGCCACCTAAATTTGTGATTGCAACAAATTTACCTATTTTAAAAGACAATATTCAGATCACAATGTCTTTCCATCTGGCAGTTAAAGATGCATCTGAAAAGATAGCCATGTATAGAGTCCACCCTCAGAGGATCTATGTTTTACCAAATTGTACAGAGTGTGGTGAGATGGGATATGGATTTTCAGTGTGGCAGGGAAAACTAAAATTGAACCTAACTGGAATTAAATCTGGTATCAAACAGCAATTACTACTGATTTTGAAGATCCTTATATTAATTTTCCAAAATCCTTTTCATTGTAGAAACAAAAGCCTCTTCACAACAGTAGTATTTTGTTTGGAAATATTTTGGGTGGACAAATCTAATAAAACAAGCTGCTAAAAACAGTCAGCAGTTCTTATTCCACACACTTATTTCAATTATGCCAAATGAAGGCTGTATTTATAAGAGAAAAAATAGCTAACTAAAGAAAAATATTGGATTATCCATGGGTGGGTGCTGTAATAATTTATACAAATTTATGCTTGATCTCAGTTATCCAAATAATTAAAATACCAATAGCTACCTTGAGGGAAAAAAAGTATAAAAGTATAAAAAATGGCATTATAAGTGGATGCATTTGTATTTATTTTCAATGAAAGAGAAAGCATATTGATACTATAGCAGGGTAAAAGCATTTTGGTAAACAAGAAGTACACTTTGGAGAGATTATCTGATCCCAGATCAGGCACTAGGATTCTCTGACATAGGTCTCAGCCCTCTTAGGAGAACCTAATAATTCAGACTATGTGACCTTGGGAGAATTTAGACTGAATTAGATTGGGTTAGAGGAGGAAGCACTGTCATCAACACTAGGTAAAAACAATTCATAAATAATAACACCACCACCACCACCCCCTGTGAGTCACTGAAGAAGTACAGCAGTAAGGAAAGCCACAGGCACAATTATTTCCGTGGCCTGGAAGTAGCACTGACCAAATGCAGCTCTCCCCTATCCACACCCTCAGAGCAATCCCAGTTGATGTTTGATATGATGGGGGTAATTTAGGATTCCTCCTTCTATGTGGTTCTGATTTCTGTTCATAGACTGTACCTAGATATTCAGCTTCTCCCCTTCTCTTTCTTCCCTGTAACGACTGCCTCCTCATCTTGGTTGCTAACCTGATGATCTTTGGTCAGTAATCTGCTGGCTAGTTCCAGGACTACCTTCCCTGTATTATACTTTCCTACCTCAATCACTGCTGTCAAGCCCTTAACCTAGAGACCTCCACAACTAAACAGGGTAATCTGTCTTGATGACTTTACTTACTGACTTAATTTATGTACTAGTCAATTCAACTAACATGGTCTGTTGGCTTCTCCTGCCCAAACCTCAACACCCCTCCAGCAAAAAAAATAACTTGGGGAAATTACAGGTGTAAGAGAGAATCATAATTTCAGGGGCATGGGAAGACAGAGAGAGAGAGAGAGAGAGAGAGAGAGAAATGTATATATTTCTATGGACAATTTGTACTAACGGTCCATCCTCACTATTTGTTCGTAGATTTCATATTTGCAAATTTCTCTACCTGTTAAAACTTATTTGTAATCCTCCAAATCAGTACTTGCCGCATGCTCACAGTCATTTGTGGTCATGTGTCAAGTGGTGAAAAACGTGAGTTTCCTGATCGGCTGAGGCCAGTATGGCAATACTCTGCCTTCCTGTTCCAGCTCCCATATTGTAAACAACTGTCCCTTTGGCGGTGTATTTAGTGCCAAAGTTTTTGTACTTTTGTGCTTTTTGTTGGTGATTTCACTGTTTAAGATGGCCCCCATGTATAGTGCTGAAGTGCTGTCTCGTGTTCCTAACTGCAGGAAGGCTGTGATCTGCTTACAGTAAAAAGCTTTATTCAGGCATGAGGTACAATGCTATTTATAACTAAATGATAATAAAAAGAGTACATGTCAAAATGTGTGAAACACAACCAAAAGAAAAAAAAACATTAAAAAGTATAGCTTTGAATACATATACCTAGAAATTAGATTAAAACTAGTATTTAATTATTATTTTAAAGAACTTTAAAACAAAGATATAAATATGGTCTGAATAAGTGGAGAGGAATTTTATTTTCTTGAATAGTAAATTTAATTGTATAAAAATGTCAATTCTCTCATTAATGTATAAATTTAATGTAACTCAATTCCTATTTTCAGCTAGATGTTTTGATAAACATACTTAAAATTTACATAGAAAATAAATATTACAAATATGTCTCAGACAAATATAAGAAAATAAAATAAGGGGAGACTTTTCCAACCAAATATGAAGAAAAACTGCAAGGTCATTGTAATAAAAGTAATGCATTAGCACAAGAACAGACAAATGGACCAATGAATCAAAACAGAGTACTCAGAGATAAATAAATGCATATCTGGGGAGTAAATCAATGATTTAACCTAACATGGAAAGGATGTTTTGTTCTTAACTTGGGTGGGGGATAGTGGCTCATTTTTTGAAACAAAATAAAATTGGATCACAACACATACAAAGTTGGACCTTAATGGATTAAAAATCTATCAGGTTAACAGGAAATATGTAGGAAAATATTGTGAATGATATGGATAAAGAAATTTTAAACAAAATTTTAAAAACAAATTATAAGCCGAATAATTATAAATGGACAAAAGTACAAAATGTGTGATATATTGAGGGAAGATATTTGCAATGTTTAAAAACAATCATTATTCAAAATATTTTAAGAAGTCCTTCAAGCTAACAAGAAAAAAAATAGGAATGTCAATGGAAAAATAAATACAAAGGAAATGAAAAAGCAGTTGGCAGAGAGGAAATTAAAAAAACACCAACAAACATAGGAAGATGCTCAAATTCATTAGTAACTAGAAACTGAAAATTAAAATAGCAATATGTATCAGGAAGATATGTCTTTAAACTGGCAAAAATTAGAAACTTGGAAAATACCAAATGTTGGTGAGACTATGGGGTTATAGAGACCCTCATGTAGATGAAGGTAGAATACTGTAGTCATTCTGAGGAGCAATCTGGCATTATTTATTCCAGCTTAGTATATTTACACCCTCTGGTCCAGCAAATTCTTACACAGCATTGGGGAAGTTCATCACAGTATTACTTGCTGTATCAGAGTCTTAGAGACAGTCAGCATATCCATCACCGGGAGAGCAGGCATGTTAATTTGGATAAATGCACAACCCAAAGTTCTAGGCAGTAGTTAGAAGCAACAAACTAAATATCCACCTACCCACATAGATGTCTTAAAAAACAGTACTGAGTAAGAAAAAAAGGAGGAGGGGAATACATACACAATACCACACACACATTAAAAATGCATACAGACAGGAGGACAATACACACGTGTAATGATGAGAACTGGAGGATTTGATTCATTTAATCCTATGCAACTGACTTACACATAATTAAGTAATTTTTAAAGTTTTATTAGAAACAATGATATCATATAGACCTCCATCCTCCAAAAATATGGCATTTTAGTGAGCCAGATAGTTCTTTATAAAAAGAACGTCTGGTCAGAGAAAATCATTCATTATGTTTCTCACAGATCAGACTCTAACAGAAGTATTTTCCCCAGATTTGAGGCTCTCACTTTAAACAGAACCTTGATGAATGGGAAACACATATTGTGTAAAGAGCTTGGTGGGAGAGAGGACTGCAAATCACCTAATATGAAGAACAGGGAGGTAAAATGGAACCATTTTACCCAGAAGCACAGAAAGTATATGTATCTCTCTTCAATTAATTTATGAGCTCTCATGTGGAAGAGACACAAGACACTAAATATTGCTTGAGAGTTGAGAGTGGTTAAAAACAATAGGTGGATCCTATAGTCAAGTAGATTTAGGATAAAAACAAAAGGGAAATTTCTCACAGTGAGAAAGTCCCAAATGGGGACAGATATAGGATGGGTTCTTTGCCTGGCATTTTTCACGCAGAAGGTAGACATCGTTTGTCAGGAATAAAGAGATTCCTGTCTTTGAAGTGAGGGCCAAGGGACTGGACTGTAATGCCCCTTCTACTTCCTAAAATTTGGTAAATCTAAAGACTTTAAAAGGCCTAATGCAAAGAAAAATTAAATTTTAAGCAAGTTGCTTTCGTTTCTTTTCCTCAAATTTGGATGAAACAATGACTCTAGTGGCTAAATAAGCCATTGAATTGAAAAAAAAAAACTAAGAATAATTTGAGGATGTTCTTTCTCTCTGGACTATTTGTAATGCCAGTGTGTCATCCTTATTCATAAGTTCCCACTGAAGTTAGTAAAGAGACACTTTGACAGTTCAGGTATTTACTCATACATCAATCTATTCTCATACCTATGATTAGAAGCTTTCCACAGCCATGAGCAGGTACCACAGGCATCTCTTTTTCTCCACTGGGCTGGGAAGAACATCCCTAGGGTGTGGAATATTCATAGCTGGAAACTTCCCATATCATCATGTGATTCAGATTTCCATAATAAAATTGACCATCAGTCTTAGAGCATGAGTTCCCTCAGAAACTATATCACTGCTAGCATCACTAGCATTTGAAATATTCCAATGGTGTATTAGCACATAATGCCTAAAAGACAAGTTTAATTCATTCTTTCTTCTTCTTTCTAAGTCTTACTTCTATTTTCCTTTCCCTTTCCTCAATCAAATTCAAACTCCACCTTAAGGTATCTAAGCACTCTTCAAAGCAATTATAACAGGGCTGGAAGGGCAAAAATTTTAAACTTGATTTTCTAAATAAAATGAGTCATGGCGAACTTTATATCTCAATTTTGTGCACTCTTTAGAAGATATGCTAATCGATTCTTATTTTATGTTAATGTGATTATATAGTGAAAATATAACTCTAGACTATAGGGATACTTTTTTTTTTTTTCGGCATGTGGGCCCTTCACTGTTGTGGCCTCTCCCATTGCGGAGCACAGGCTCCGGATGCGCAGGCTCAGCGGCCATGGCTCACGGGCCCAGCCGCTCCACGGCATGTGGGATCTTCCCGGACGGGGGCACGAACCTGCGTCCCCTGCATCGGCAAGCAGATTCTCAACCACTGCGCCACCAGGGAAGCCCCAAGGATACTTTTCTTTCTTCATTTACTGGTCACTCAAAAACATTCAATCATGCTTAGTTCTTTTTCACTTCAGGTATAACATTCTTACTCACATCACATCACTTTCCATTTTACTAAACTTAATGAAAGGATCAGAAACCTATCTTTTAAGGATTATGAAAAGAACAAAATAATGATATCACTAGAATGATATTTATGACATTAAATGCCGAAGCTGTGTATACACTGGTGAACTCAGAGCTGTCCCAGGAGGTAAGCAGAAAGCTTTGCTGCTGATCAGGGGTCAGCAGACAATAGGCCTCAGGCAAAATCTGACATACCACCTGTCTTAATAAACAGGTATCACTGAAACACAGTCATACCCATTAATTTACACATTGTCTATGGTTGTCTTCATGCTACAGAGTTGTTGTGTAGTTGTGCCTGAGCCCCTATGGTCTGTAAAACCTAAAATATTTAACATCTGAGCCTTGCAGAAAAAACTCTGTTGACCTCTGCCTTAAATATTCTGAAGTCCTAGAGACCCTTAGTTAATCCTCACACGATAACCTTTAATAAACATGGGTAAATAAAAGATGCTGCAAAACTGGGTGGAGAGAAGAGATACTACAGCAGGAGAGGGAACTCAGCTAGAAGAAAAGTATTAGTGAGGATTTTATTAATTCATTCATTAGACATATCAAGAACCTAGTAGGTGTTAGTCACCCTGCCAGGCCCTGGGCACACAAATGAGAACAAAGAAGATGTAATTCCTATCCTCCCAGAACCTAGTATAGAATTCATGTATTAAATCAACTCCAAAATACATATAAAACTGCAGACTGTAGTGAGTACTATTACTTACTGCAGGGTGCTATGAGAAATAAAAGCTTACAAGTTGAAGATGGACATCTGCTTTATTTTTTCTGAATTAATTTCTCCCTTCTGGTAACAGTAATCCTCTTTCTCAGGAGAACTATGTCTCCCCCATCTAAACTTGGATTTCTGGAAAGGCTTGAAAGACTACCCTTCCTCTGCCCACAGCGTTGGAAACATGACACGATCTGGGTTAACTGGCGTTGCCCACGTTCCCAGTTACAGTGATTGGTGCAGGAATAGGTCCACGACTCAAGCCTAACCAATCACAAGCCTTCCTTAGTATTTATTTTTAGGGAAGAAGGGAAATTCTCTTTCTTCTTTCCTCTTTGGTCTTGATGCAGTAGAAATGTCAGCTCAAAGCTCTAGGGGTCTTATTCTCCTTCATGTGAATTTGGAGAGAGACATGGACAGACAGAAACAGAGATATGTATCTAGAGAGAGACAGAGACAAAAAGAGTTGGGGGTAAGCTCATGGCGTTTGAGATCCTGGATTCAAATGTCCCTAGAACCAAAGACAAATAAGAACTGATCAGAAAAACGGGTTTTCCATGTAAGATCTCACTGTAAGCTTCCCCAGATGCTCAAAAAAAATGGAGTAGTTGTTGTTTTTGAGATTGAGGTTACTTTGATATCAGAAAAAGGACAAAGAGCTGCTGAGGGTGTTTGCCATGTGTAATTGGGAACAAGGAGTGTGTGTGTGTGTGTGTGTGTGTGTGTGTGTAGAAGGATAGGTGTGTAGGAGGAGAAAAGAACATGGTTTAAGCCAGAAATCTAGAAATCATTCTTTTTACTATTTCTTCCTTCATTTCCAACATTCAATTTATTATAAATCCCATGAATTTAAAATAGTGGTTCTTAAAGTGAAGTCCCCTGGCCAGGAACATAAATATCACCTGGAAACTTGTTAGAACGGTAAATTCTCAGGCTCCACTCTAGACCTCCTAAATCAGAAACTGACTTTAGGGTCCAGCAATCTGTAAATCATGCTGAAGCTTGAGAACTCCTGATTTAAACTTTTAAACAACTCTGGAATTTGTTAACTTTTCTCAATCTCCACTGCCATCCACCTAGTTAAAATGCCACCGTTCCTAGCCAGGACTCTATAGTAGACTCCTAATCATCTCTCCAAATATAAACACTCCCTCCAACACATTTTATTTTCCACAGAGAAAACTGTCTCAGCCACTTCCATTTTAATTAATTATATGAGCATCTGGGCACATGTGAAGACCCATTCAGAAATGCTGTCCCCTATCTAGAAGACAGCCTGAAGCTCTCCAGTGTTTGGAACCGCCTCCAAACACTAGCACAAGTTTCTCAGGATGATTCCCTGGCTTGTGCCCAAAGGAATTCAGAGTCCTGCTTCAGCTGCTATTAGTTAGTCTAGCAGGGAGCACACACAGATTCAATCATCCTTGAACAAATATCTATTTAGCACCCACTACATGGCACAGATGGTGTTCAGTCCGGGGAGTCCAGAGGTAATGCAGATCTGGAGCTTGCCTACACAAGTTTCTAGTCTAATCGGAGGAGATGGTAAATTGGGCTAAGAGCTAAGTGGATAAGTGATATGTGAATAAGTGTTCTGAGAGGAACAATCCAGTTGCAGTATGAAGAATAATGGGGGTGCATCTCCATACAGAACAATGAGGAAAGGCCTCAGAAACAAGGAACCAGCCATGTTAACAGCAAAGAAACAAAAATAGAGAGGGAAACAGGTGCAAATGCCTTGAGGCAGGTAAAATCTTATGCTAATTTGAGAAAACCAGTAAGTCTGGTCAGAAGCGAAGGAAATAAGATGAGGCTGGAGAGTGCAGAAGGGCTGAGTGCAGATTGTGAGTCCTAAGTGAGTGAGAGCAGTTTGGATTTTATTCTAAAGGCGACCGCTAAATTACACAAGCCGCTCTTCAAGAGAACAGACACGATGAAGGCAAGACGGTTATGGATGTCCCTGTTGAAATCTGGCTCTGAACGAAGAAAATTGTTTTATTGGGTCAGTATATCAGTTCATGTATATTAAGAATCAAGGAGGCTTTTGTGGGCTAACCTGGAGAAGTCACCATAATTTCTAGGTTCTATAATAAAACAACTTCCAAAATCTAAAGGAAAAAAAAAACTTTAGAAACAATCTATAAAGTTGGGGCTCATCTCAACAGTTCTAAGCATATTTAAAATTCAGTTACTTGATATCAATACTTTCACCTCTGAAGTTAAAAGTTAAACATTTCTTTAAGTGTTTTTTAAACCTATGATCCTCCATCATCCAAAGAGTCAATTACTGATGGTTTTCAATCCCACTTTTGGCTCAGACATCCCAACCACATATTGTTTTAATTTATAGGTCTACTGTGATATTTTAACAGGACCTTGGACTACGAGAATAACAATGAAACTGAGATGACAGTTTGATCATAGCTGATGTAATAACCTCACATGTAAAGACGTATCACGAATTTAAAATCCACTCCATACGTGTATGAAGAAGAGACAATGATGAGGCATGTACTATTTAACTGTAATTCCTCCAAATTTGAAACTTTCTTAAGTGTAGGAAGTGTGGGCAGAGCTCTGTGGGTCAAACCAACCTCCACATATACCTACAAATGCCAGGTTAGACTAATTGCTGCTTACAGTGAATGAGTCAATGGATGATTCATAGGACTACTGCTTACTCCTGGAATCAGGTGGATTCTGTACCACATTCTGATGTGTTTGCATTTAGCAACAGTGCAGACCAAGTAAGGAAAGCTATTATGGTAGCAGCTGGAGGAGAAATCTGTAGGAAAGATGTAAAAATATTCTTTCAACACTTAATGAATGTAGGTAGAGAGCATCTAATATGGATACCACTATAAATGATTTGAGCTTCAATATTGGTTTTTAAAAACACAGTCTGCACAGTGGTATTTTTACAGTCAGTGTCAAGCACTGTCATTTTTGGTTACCCTACCTAGTTAGCTTGCATAACAGTTCAAGATAAATCAAAGTGAACCATCCTGAAGGAAAAAAAACAAACAAACACAGATCTGCTAATACTATACTCACTGCTTTGGCCAAAGGCTACTTTGCACTGTGTCTACATAACACTTATTCAACAAATATTTATTAAGTGTTGATTATTTGCCAAATATTGTCCTAGGTGCTGGGAATGTATCAATGAATAAAACACAGTCCCAGCATACAGTATGCCTATAGCATCTCCTGGGGAGAAAAGCAATGGCAATACAGGATGCTAAATGCTAAATGACATCAGAACTGTGTGCTCTGGGCTCTGGAGAAGGTGACAGCATCGACACTTGTCTTGGCTGAGGGAAATCAGGGTAAGCTTCCCAGAAGAGGTGATATCTAAACTCAAATCAAGGGCCAAGGAAAAGTCAAACAAGGAGTTGGCAAGAGGCACCTTCTGAGACAAGGGCTAAGTATGTTAGTGTAGGGAAGGTCCGAGTAAGAACAGCATAGGAGGCCATTTATCATGACTAGAAAAAGAGTGGGAAGCAGTGAGTGTTATAAGATGAAGCTGGGAAAGTTCTCAAGAGGATGTGCACACAATGAAGAGGAATTTGGATTTCACTCCAGTTCACGCGGGGGGTACCATTCAAAAATGGGTATGGTGGGAAGACCAGATAGGGGCTGATAGAGCAACGAAGACAAAAGATTATGGTAACCTGGATGAAAATATAAAGTGGACCAATTTGACAAGTTTTAAAGAGATAAAATTGACAGAATTAGTGATTGACTGGATGTGGAAAGTGAAGGAGGGAAAGAACTAAATATGTTCCCAATTTTCCAGATTAGGAACCTTGTAAAACACGGTGCCATTAACAACTAAGACTAGGGAGCAGGGTTGGAGAAAAAATGGTCAGTGGTACATGTGGAATATTCTTTCATTTTATTTATTTAAACAGTCTTTCCCGAACCTCTCCTTTATGCTTGGCATTGTGGTAAACACTGGATATAGTGTGAGCAATATAGATAAATCCCTTAAGTTCACATTCTATTGATTTCCATAACTAGGTAGAAAAATCTAGGAGGCAAGTGGCTCACTCAGAGGTTTGGTTGTTATCACTACCTGGGTGATATAAGACTCCATCAGAGAGGATAGGTCATGCACTGAAAATGTTGAGCAGAAGAAGAAAAGAGGCTAAAAAGTTTTGAGGGCCACCACATATGACAGACAGACGATAAGAAGCCTTCAGTGAAAAAGAAGTGGCCAGGGATGTACGAGGAAGATGAGGAGAGAATATTGGCTGCATGACAGACTAGTCATTACCCAGCTGCTTGGATCTGTGTAGAGAGTCAATCCAGGTTACTATGTGCAAAAGCATGGTGTTTCTCTCTGAATTATCTGGTGCCTATCCACTTTGAAGTCTACATTTAACATTGGGTGGCAGGAACAGAGATATAAAAAAAAAACAAAACAGTCCCTTGAAGAAGTCCTTCTTTTCATAGTCTAGAAAGATGAATGCTTTTTTTTTTCCCAGAAGAAAACTGAACTCCAGTCCCTCACGTGATTATATAGGTAACTGCAAGAAGAAGGCCACAAAACTGATAATTTCTCTAATATTATATTTTAGGGTTTTTTCTCTTGTTTCTGCCACAAATATTTTTGAATAGAAATTCTTCTAGCCTATTCTAATAATGATGATAATGACAATGACCACCTTTTACTAAATGCTATGTGCTAGACAGTTAAGTGTCCTGCATGCACTTACTTAATTCAATCATCACGACAATCTTTTGAGGTTATAGCTTAGGAAACTGAAGTGTGGGGAAGTTGAGGATCTTGCCCAAGGTCACATGGCAATTATACTGGTGGAGGTGGGATCTGAACCAAGATATGCCTGATTCCAAGTGGATTTGTTCTGTGACAATACCTCCGTGAAGATGAAAAAGGCTTGGGGTTTGCCTTTCAACAGGGAAGATCTATATTATGTTCAGCGTCAATTTTAATCTTGTTATGAAATCAAAGAATATATTGTTACATTTCATTCATTAAAATTACATAATGCCCTCATCTCGATAAACAGATAACCTCCATAAAAGTGAAGACAACTTCACACAGTATTTTTCTCCTATGAATTTTTTAAAGAGCTAATTTATTCATGAGCAAAAATGAATAAAAGCACCTCCTCACCAGTAAGGTCGTGTTGTTAACATGAATCGCTTTTTGCCTGACAGAGCTAAATAGTATGCACTGGGATTATGTTGTCTTTCACATGTAAGTGCCAATCATGAAGGAAAATGTATCTGTTTAAAAAATGGTTTTGGTCACTGGGTGTCAGTTCTTTCTTTGCTTCCCTTAAATCATTTAGATTTCTCCCTCAGAGTCTTAATTATCCTATTCCGCTCTGTGGAGCAAAGAACCCTATAAAACTTCCTCCTAAAAAGCACTAGCTGCTGGCATTTGTTATGGGTTGAATTGTGTCCCCCCCAAAATAAAATATGCTTAAGTCCTAACCTCCACTACCTTATTTGGAAATCTGGTTGATGTAGATGTAAATAGTTAAGTTAAAATGAGGTCATATTGGAGTAGGGTAGGCTCCTACTACAAGATGACTGGTGTCCTTATAAGAAGACAGCCATGTGAAGACACAGGGAGAGTACCATATGAGGAGTCATGTGGAATTATGCATCTGCAAGCCAAGGAATGCCAAGATTGTTAGCCAAACACTGGAAACTAAAAGAAAGGCATGGGGGCTTCCCTGGTGGCGCAGTGGTTGAGAGTCTGCCTGCCGATGCAGGGGACACGGGTTTGTGCCCGGGTCCGGGAAGATCCCACATGCCGCGGAGCAGCTGGGCCCGTGAGCCATGGCCGCTGAGCCTGCGCGTCTGGAACCTGTGCTCTGCGGCGGGAGAGGCCACAACAGTGAGAGGCCTGCGTACCGCAAAAAAAAAAAAAAAAAAAAAAAAAAAAAAAAAAGGCATGGAACAGATTCTTGCCTAGATACTTCAGAGGGAGCATGGTCCTGCTGACATCTTGATTATGGACTTTTATCCTCCAGAATTGGGAGTTAATACATTTCTATTGTTTTAACCCACCCAGTTTGTGGTACTTTGTTATGACTGCTCTAGGAAATTAAAATATCTTGTTTTTCTTTTCTTTTTTCTTTATTTTTTTACTCTGTTAACCATCTCAGTCAACTTTGCAGCATGGAATACTTCGGGAGCTTTTAAAATTAACAGAGTCATAAAAAATGCTGAGGGATAGAAGGGGCATCTCAGGTCATGTAGTCCAATCTCCTATCGCTGAAGTATTTTTTTCTGGAAGCATTCTTGACAGATGACCGTGGGGTCTCTGCTTAAATTACTGATAACCCAATATGCCAGGATACGCATGATAGGAGACACAGGAAGTATAAACCATTCCATGTCTTCATAGAATTTATAATTTACCCTGGAGAAAATATTTATAAGTAAAGAGTTATTAGAAAATCCAAACAGACAGAAATAGGATTTTTTGGGTGCATGTGTCAAAAAACCCAAATCTGACACATTGGCTTAAGCAAAAAGGAAATCAATTAACTCACATAATAGTTTTAGAAGCAGCTTGATAAAGAATTCTAAATGTATCATCAAAGTGAATCTCTCATGTCTCCTTACTCGAGTTTGGCTCTGACCTGTCAGGCTTGATCTCCTCATGGAAGAAAACAGCTAAAACAATGTCAGACATTATCATGCCAAACAAATGAGGAAGGACAAATCTGGGTGCTCTTGTCGGTGTAAAGGGAATATTATTGCTCGAGAGGCAACCAACCAATATCTACTAGACAAAAATTCTGCCATTGCATATACGTACATTTATGTAGGAGAACAATATTTATTCAACCTGAGCTACTGGAGAAAGTTTCATAAGAGAAGAGCATTTTTTCCTAGGTCTGAAATGTTTGAAAAGGTAGAAAAAAGATATACAACTGTATAAAATGACAGAGTATCATAAATGAATGCAAAGACGCTAAATGAGGTTACAGTTTTAGAGGGTGGTAAGCACGTATTAGTAGGAAACAAGAATGGAAAGAGAGGTGAGGGTTGGGTGGTAAAGAGCCAGAAATGCTATTAGAAGCAATGCTGGCTTTACAGTGAGAGCCCTCAAGGGTTGGACCAAGAGTGGCTAAGATTTGCTCTCGAAGAGTGACTTAAGGAGTAGACTAGGAAGGAGAATGATCGAAGATCACAATAATCACCTAAAATAAAATATGAAGACCTGAATTAGGACTAAGAAAGAGCAAATGGAGAACATAGTATCAATTTGGTAATCAATTGAATTTGGTGGTAGGTGAGGGAGGAGAATGGTGAGAAGTTATCTCTGAAATTTCTTGGGTAATCATTGCGAGAAGACAGTGCCTTTAACCAACGCAGGAGCTGATTTAAGGAATGAGAAAACAGCAAAGAAGAGATAATGAGTTCAGTTTTGGATATGTTGATTTTATGGAATTAAAATATACTCATGTGAAGATATAAAAAAATGCAGTTAGAAATACATGTTTGAAATTCCTAAGTAAAGAAATTAAAATGTTGAAGTTCTTTCACAGGCCAGCACTTAGTTTGTAGTGAGAGCAATCCAAAAGGCAAACTTTGTATCAATTCTTTATTCTTCCTTTACCACAAACCATAAAAATCCTTCACTGAATTTATTTCACTGAAAATTTCCCCCTGCTCAGTGTGTGTTCTACATTTTTGTCTTTTGTGTCAATCTTTGTTTTTAGACCCCCCAAGCTCCTTCGGGTAAGGACTTTGTCATTAATTTAGCACAGCTGAATATATTACATGGTGCCATGTGTATTTATAGAAGTTTGCTAAGTAATGATGATTCAGATTTGGTAATCAGCACTTGCGATGATCATATGGTTATGCAGATCAACACTTACTATGCAAAAATCATTTCCTATAGGGGCAGATGTGCTGGTCTCCCTCTTAGTAAATTTTTAGATCAGTAAATTTCTTGCACTGTGTAAGTCAATTTAGAATTATGCCTTTGATTGTCTTCTTGTTGCCTAAGGGAACCGAGAATGCAGTACCTTTCCATGATGCTGAGCTGCCTGAAAGTAAATGATGCTGATTGCTTTAACAGCAACTAATTCTAATAATTTAAATGATAAAAAATGTCTTTTATTGATCTAAGAACATAATGATTTCACTTCTCCAAGTCAAAAATCAGTGGTTAAAACACTTTAAATGTTTAGAATATAGTCATCCAAATGCAGTTCCTGCATTAAAGCATACTGAAATTCCACTGGAAGTTAGTAATAAGCGTTTTCATTACATTTTGGGGAAGATGGCAAATGCTTCTAGATTTCAGATTAAACATCTCTTTAAAAAGAAGAGAAGGCATGTTTCATAATCTCTTTAATTTCTTTTAAAATTCTAGAAACATCTGAACTGTTATTTTACAAGTATTGGTAAAGATTCTCTATTAATTTACTAATACTCTATTAAATAGTGATCCTATCAACCTAAGATAGGTGGGTACTAATCCAAGTTAGTAAGAAAGGGAAAAAGGAAGAAGGTAGTAAAGGGAAAAAGAAAGAAAAAAGGGAGGGACAAAGAAGTTTGGAAAATTGAAGTTTTATTTCTACAATATCAGAATTCACCTGTGACAAAGTGAATTATTTTAGAAGGAAGTCTCATGTTGTAAGGCAGTTTTCATGCTTCAATCCTTCAACATGCTGTGAAGTGAAATGTTGCTATAATTTCCTACCTGGCCTCTCAGAAGTCCTTAACCATTCCTCCTTATTTATCAAAACCATTAGCACCAACTGATTGAAATCTTAGTGATATCTACTGATTTGAAGTTGATAGACAACTCCAACCCTATTTTTAAAATCTAGCAATTAAGTGACATTATATCACTCATCCCCCAAAACAACCTCAATAACAACATGAATATGTTCAAGTATCCAAATATATTCTGGGGTGAACATAGAAACAAACATCACAACAACACAAAGTTTTAACAGAAATGAGGGCAGTTCCACTGTAATAGCTGCTGCAAGCACCAGACATTATTGGAATCTGTGGTTTTATGATCTTCCCCCTCCCTCCCCACTGTGGGAAATGGTGGGTGGAGAAGAAGGCAGTATACAAATGCTTGCTTGTGTACATGTATGTGTGTATTTAAATTTCTCTTTTTAACCTTTATCTTTGGCATCAACTAGAGTGAAAACTCTAAAACATTTTTTTTTTAAGCTAGAGTAGTTTTCTTCTTTCCTTTGCTGTTATTGATATTGTTTTGTAAAGATTCAAGGAACAGCTTGCTATTTATGTGCTTTTGGAGAGCTTAGTTGGAAAATGTGGGTCTATCCATTCCTGATGGGGATAAATGACTAAAAAGCAATGTGAAAATACAGAATACCTGTTCCCATGTGCCCATGTTATAGAGACTCTAAATTAGATGCACTCAGAAAATGAGGTTTGCTGGCATCCAGTGCCTTTCTTCTCAACTTCCTCCAAATTGATCAGATGGAAGATTATGAAAAAGGGACACATTCAAGATCAAAAGACAAAACCAGACTACATGTGGGTTGTCCCACAGAGTAGAGAGAAATAGTAGAGCTAGACCACAAAACACCAGAAAAGATAGAATGTGATGCCGAAGCAAAGGAAAAGAAATCTGGCAACTTTCTGATTCCCTTCCCCCAACGCCGAGTGTTCCATTCTGTTTATGAGACTATTTCTAGGATGGGTGAAGAAGTAGGACACATTTCTCATGTGTGTGCACTTTTCCAAAGGGAACTATGTGGGTAACGTCCTTTGTGCTTGAGCAGATTTAAGTGTGTGAATGTATCAAATGCTTTTTAAATTTCATAAGCATTATAGTAAAAAAGGAGGTTAGTCCCATTCCATTCTTTCTAGTGGCTAGAAGGCTGTCATACAGCTGGATGGGAAAGAAGACCTTACAGTACTTCAGAAGTGAAAATTCTGAAACACAGTGAGAAAGCAGCAATGATTTATTCAAGCTCGTATAGATGAACAGCTTTAGGGAACTGTTCAAAAGCCTTATAATGATAGTTGTAAATTTACACAAATCAGCATCATTCATAACCTGCATTGTTTAAAAAGATACGATCTATAACCTTTAACAGGCTTACTTTGGAACAAACACTCAAAAGCAATATTATATGAAAATGTACTTATTTTCTCAGATTCTCAGAAATGTGAAAATGCAATAGTCATTTGTACCAGTTATCATTCTGGGAATTAGAGGATCTTGGGTTTTGTGCATTGATTATTTGCTCGTTATCATAGAGGAGAGGTGAGAAGAAGTGAAACTGTTCTAATTTAAAAACATCTCTGTATTTATTTTGGTAACTCCCTCAACTTCCATTCATGGTTTATAATTGTTGGGTTAAATGTCCTTGAATTCCTAAGCACAGTAAAGCCAGATTTGGTTGTTTATTAGCAATGTTCTTCCCTCACTCAGTCTTCTTCATTACAGATTTCACTAAATAAACATGTCACTCCTCTTTTTCAACTGTGAAACTAAATAGTTAATAAATAAGCAGATAATCAACTCTGCTTATATAATCTCTGTTTATAATTCTATGCTTCATTTATTAATTATTGATTACTATCCCACACTTATATGGGAATGGTAAGGACTGAGGCAAACTATGAATTAGATTCTCTCTCTAAAGGGGTCAAATAACCTGAACCTCTCAGTGCTTGTTGCTATTCCTCAGTGTGGGCTCAGGATTGCTAGACGTCTTGATTTTCAGAGGAGTCATATCTTTTTATTTTGATTAAGTCTCAGAGTATATAAGCAAAATACATACCTGGGATGAACTCCCATTCTATATGCCTTGTACACAGGTGAATCAGCAAACAACAGCTTGTCAAGTTTATAAACTTGGACTCAATGATCACATCAGAATGCCATGCTAGGGAAAGAGCATCTTCTTTATCTATTGAAGAACTCATCCCCTTTTACCCTTGACCCACTCATTCCTGCTGCATACCTTCTTCCCTTCCTGTCTCTTCCCATACCTTCCCTTCCACCCTTTTCAGTTTCTCAACTTATCATTCAACCTTTCTCCTTTTGCTTTCTTACATTCAGCACATATGAACCATAGCTCTACTCAAAAGTCTGTGTCTTATTAGATGTCCTTCTCTCACATCTTATTTTTTTAATCAATTATTCCCCCTTTTTTCCTGCATCCTCAATCTTTTCTTAACTAATAACTTCTATTTTTTCAAAAAACATGTTCCTCTACATTATAAGATACACTGAAAGAAACTTCCTCTCACCTTTTCTTTTCCTTGGAGCTCTGATTCTCTCATCACCAAATTTTTTGAAAGCACAGTCCATGTTCACTGCTTTTATCTCCACATTATTCACAAACTTACTCTTCAAATGAAACAAATCCAGCCTTTGAAAATACTCTTCCAAAGGTTTGTCTCTCCTCTCTCTAATTTCTCTGAGTTTTATTTTGCATATGACAGATTAGCCTTCCCAATTCTCCTTGAATCAGTTTCCTGCCTTCAATTTCGGTGACAGTCCACTATCCTCCTACATATATTTAAATTTAATTTGAAAAAAGTTTGGTATAATTTTTATCACATTTAGTGTTTTCAATCATAAAATTAATACATGTTAATTAAAAGTCGAAAAATGCATGATATCTTTTCAACAAATGGTACTGGGACAACTGAACATCCACATACAAAAAAGTAAAGGTGGGCATGGCAGAGCCAAGACGGCGGTGTGGGAAGGCACAGAGTTCGTGTCTCCCCAAAACTAGGGCGCCTGCTGGATGCTGGTGGGGAACCCTGATGTCCAAGGAAAAGGGAAGAAACCCCAAGTGAACAGGTAGGACGTGGGGTGACTGAGCGGGGAGGAGAAGTGGAGGCCAGACAGGACTGGCACCACTGAGGGGTGGCTGAGAGAGGGGAAAGGTTCCCACACCTGGAGGGACCCTCAGGTGCTAGGATGGGGGGGGGAGTAGGCCCAGCATTTCCCCTGCCCAATTGGCTGGGGAAGTCTGCCTGGCTCTCAGGCTGGGTCCTACGTCCTCAGAGGTCCCCTCTGGGCTGGGTTGGTCCTGGGGGCATAGAAGGAAGGCCAGGAGAGAAGAAGAGAGGCAGGTGGGAGGGGCCCTCCAGGACCAGAGGAGCTGGAAAGGAGCAGAGGGAGGTTACCCTGCCCACCTGGGCACAGGGAGCCTGATGATCTCCCAGGCTGGTCCCCTGCCCTCTAAAGTCCCCTCCAGGCTGCATCAGCCATGGGGACATAGGAGGAAGGCTGGGGAGATCAGGAGAGGCAGGTGGGAGCAGCGGACCTCCAGAACAGGAGAAGCAGGAGAGGAGTGGAGGGCGGTTGCCCCTCCCACTCGGGCTCCGGGAGCCTATATAATGACAATACATAATAATCAAGGATCAATCCAAGAAGAAGATATAACAATTATAAATGTTTATGCACCCAACAGAGGAGCACCTCAATACATAAAGCAAATGCTAACAACCATGAAAAGGGAAATCAACAGTAACACAATAACAGTAGGGGACTTCAACACCCCACTTACACTAATGGACAGGTCATCCAAACAGAAAATAATTAAGGAAACACAAGCTTTAAATGACACAATAGACCAGATATATTTAATTGATATTTATAAAACATTCCACCCGAAAGTGGCAGAATACACTCTCTTCTCAAGTGCACATGGAACATTCTCCAGGATAGATCATATCTTGGGTCACAAATCATGCCTCAGAAAATTTAAGAAAACTGAAATCGTATCAGGCATCTTTTCTGACCACAATGCTATGAGATTGGAAATCAGTTACAGGAAAAAAACTGTAAAAACCACAACACATGGAGGCTACACAGTGCATTACTAAATAAGCAAGAGATCACTGAAGAAATCAAAGAAGAAATAAAAAAATACATAGAAACAAATGACAATGAAAACACGATGACCCAAAACCAATGGGACGCAGCAAAAACAGTTCTAAGAGGGAAGTTTATAGCAATTAAATCTCACCTCAAGAAACAAGCAAAATCTCAAATAAACAACTTAACCCTATACCTAAAGCAACTAGAGAAATAAGAAAAAAGAAAACCCAAAGTCAGTACAAGGAAAGAAATCATAAAGATCAGAGCAGAAATAAATGAAACAGAAATGAAGAAAACAATAGCAAAGACAATAAAACTAAAAGTTGGTTCTTTGAGAAGATAAAGAAAATTGATAAACCCTTAGCCAGACTCATCAAGAAAAAAAGGGAGAGGACCCAAAACAATAAAATTAGAAATGAAAAAGAAGAAATCACAACAGACACTGCACAAATAAAAAGGATTATAAGAGACTATTACAAACAACTGTATGCCAATAAAATGGACAACCATGAAGAAATGGACAAATTCTTGCGAAGGTACAATTTTTCAAGACTGAACCAGGAAGAATTAGAAAATATAAACAGACCTATCACAAGTAATAAACTTGAAACTATAATTTAAAATCTTCCAATAAACAAAACTCCAGGACCAGATGGCTTCACAGGTGACTTCTATCAAACAATTAGAGAAGAGCTAACACCAATCCTTCTCAAACTCTTCCAAAAAATTGCAGAGGGAGGAACACTCCCAAATTCATTCTACAAAGCCACCATCACCCTGATACCAAAACCGGAAAAAGATATCACAGAAAAAGAAAATTATAGACTAATATCACTAATGAACACAGATGCAAAAATCCTCAATAAAACACTAGCAAACAGAATCCAACAACATATTAACAGAATCATACACCATGATCAAGTGGGATTTATCCCAGGGATGCAAGGATTCTTCAATATATGCAAGTCAATCAATGTGACACACCATATTAACAAATTAAGGAATAAAAACCATATGAGTATCTCGATAGATGCAGAAAAAGCTTTTGACAAAATTCAACACCCATTTATGATAAAAGCTCCCCAGAAAATGGGGCAGAGAGGGAACCTACCTAAACATAATAAAGGTCATATATGACAAACCCACAGTAAACATCATACTCATTGGTGAAAAACTGAAAGCATCTCCACTAAGATCAGGAAAAAGACAAGGATGTCCACTCTCACCACCCTTACTCAACATAGTTTCGGAAGTCCTAGCCGTGGCAATCAGAGAATAAAAAGAAATAAAAGGAATCCAAATTGGAAAAGAAGAAGTAAAACTGTCACTGTTTGCAGATGACATGATACTACAGATAGAAAATCCTAAAGATGACACCAGAAAACTACTAGAACTAACCAATGAATTTAGTAAAGTTGCAGGATACAAAATTAATGCACAGAAATCTCTGGTATTCCTATACACTAACAACAAAAAATCAGAAAGAGAGATTAAGGAAACAATCCCATTTACCATTGCAACAAAAAGAATAAAATACCTAGGAATAAAACTACCTAAGGAGACAAAAGACCTGTACTCAGAAAACTGAAACACTGATGAAAGATATCAAAGATGACATAAACAGATGGACAAATATACCATGTTCTTGGATTGGAAGAATCAATATTATGAAAATGAGTATACTACCCAAAGCAATCTACAGATTCAATGCAATCCCTATCAATCTACCAATGGCATTCTTCACAGAATTAGAACAAAAAATTTTACAATTCTTATGGAAACACAAAAGACCCTGAAGAGCCAAAGCAATCTTGAGAGAGAAAAACGGAGCTGGAGGAATCAGGCTCCCCAACTTCAAACTATACTACAGAACTACAGTAATCGATACAGTATGATACTGGCACAAAACCAGAAATATAGGTCAATGCCACAGAATAGAAAGCCCAGAGATAAACCCAAACACATATGGTCACCTAATTTATGACAAAGAAGGCAAGAATGTACAATGGAGAAAAGACAGCCTCTTCAATAAGTGGTGCTGGGAAAACTGGACAGCTACAGGTAAAAGAATGAAATTAGAACACTACGTAACACCATACACAAAAATAAAGTCCAAATGGATTAAAGACCTAAATGTAAGACCAGACACTACAAAACTCTTGAGGAAAACATAGGAAAAACACTCTTTGACATAAACCACTTTTTGACCCACCTCCTAGAGTAATAGAAATAAAAACAAAATAAAACAAATGGGACCTAATTAAACTTCAAAGCTTTCGCACAGCAAAGGAAACCATAAACAAGATGAAAAAACAACCCTCAGAATGGGAGAAAATATTTGCAAATGAAACAACAAAGGATTAATCTCCAAAATATACAGTTCATGGAGCTCAATATCAAAAAAAATAAACAATTCAATTAAAAAATGGGCAGAAGACCTAAATAGACATTTCACCAAAGAAGACATACAGATGGCCAACAAACACATGAAAAGATGTTCAACATCACTAATTATTAGAGAAATGCAAATCAAAACTACAATGAGATATCACCTCACACCAGTCAGAATGGCCATTATCAAAAAATGCAGAAACAATAAATGCTGGAAAGGGAGTGGTGAAAAAGGAACCCTCCTGCACTGTTGGTGGGAATGTAAATTGATACAACCACTATGGAAAACAGTATGCAGGTTCTTTAAAAAACTAAAAACAGAACTACCATATGACTCAGCAAACCCACTACTGGGCATATACCCTGAGAAAAGCATAATTCAAAAAGAGACATGTACCACAATGTTCACTGCAGCACTATTTACAATAGCCAGGACATGGAAGCAACCTAAGTGTCCACTGACAGATGAATGCATAAAGAAGATATGGCACATATATACAACGGAATATTACTCATCCATAAAAAGAAATGAAACTGAGTTGTTGGTAGTGAGGTGGATGGACCTAGGGTCTGTTATACAGAGTGAAGTAAGTCAGAAAGGGAAAACAAATACTGTCTGCTAACATATATATATGGAATCTAAAAAAAAAAAGAAAAATTGGTGGTGATGAACCTAGTGGCAGGGCAGGAATAAAGACACAGACATAGAGAATGGACTTGAGGACACAGGGCAGGGGGAAGGGGAAGCGGGAGTGAAGTGAGAGTAGCATCAACATATATACACTACTGAATGTAAAACTGTTAGCTAGTGGGAAGCAGCAGCATAGCACAGGGAGATCAGCTCGCTGCTTTGTGATGACCTAGAGATGTGGGATAGGGAGGGTGGGAGGGAGCCTCAAGAGGGAGGGGATATGGGGACATGTGTATGCATGTGGCTGATTCGCTTTGCTGTACAACAGAAACTAACACAGGATTGTGAAGCAATTATACTGCAATAAAGATCTATTAAAAAAAAAGAGTAAAGGTGGACAACTATATCACGCCATAGAAAAAAATTAAGTGAAAATTTATAGTAGGCTTAAAAGTAAGAGCTAAAACTATAAAACTTTATAAGAAAGCATAGGTATAAATCTTCATGATCTTGTATTAGCCAATGGTTTCTTGAATGACACCAGAAGTAGAAGTGACAAAAAAAAAAAAAATAGAGTTCATCAAAATTAAAAACTTTTGTGCTTCAAAGGATACCACCAAAAAGAGAAAAGAAACAAAACAACACAAAAATGCCCAAAGAATCTGAGAAAATATTTTAAAGTCATGTATCTATCTGATAAGGGACTTGTATCCAGAATATATAAAGAACACTTACAACTCAACAATAAAAAGACAAATAACTAAAATTTAAAGTAAGCAATGAATTTGAATAGACATGTCTCCAAAGAAGATAGTCAACTGGTCAATAAGCAAATGCTAGTTATTAGGAAAACTCAAATCAAACCACAATTGAGATACCACTATACACCCATAAGGATAGCTAAAGTAAAAAAAAAAGACAAGCAAAAACAAGTTTTAGTAAGGATGTGAAAAAAGTGGAATCTTCATACATTGCTGGTGAGATCATAAAATGGTGCAGCCACTTTGAAAAACAGTTTGGCAGTTGTTTAAAATGTTAAACATTGAGTTACCATGTAATCAAGCAATTCTACTCCTACTTATATACCCAAGAGAAATAAAAATATATGTTTACACAAAAACTCATACACAAATGTTCATAGCAACATTATTCTTAAGCTAAAAAGTGGAAACAACCCAACTGATTAATGGATAAAAATGTGATATATCCATACAACGGAATATTATTATCCATCAATAAAAATGAAGGAAGTACTGATATATGCTATGTCATGGAGGAATTTTGAAAATGTTACACTAAGTTAACCAGTCACAAAAGACCATATATTGTATGATTCCATTTATATAAAATGTCCAGAAGAGGTAAATTCATCATTGTTCTACTTTGAATAGGATTGGGGATTAGTATCAAAAGTTCCCAGGTGATAGGAGGAGTAGGGATTAGGAAGTCACTGCTAATCTGATTTGTTTTGGAGTGCTGACAATGTTCTAAAATTAGATATCGGTGATGGTGTACAATGCTGTGAATATACTAAAAATCACTGAACTGTATACTTTAGAAGGGAGAATTTGTTGGTATATGAATGTATCTCAATAAAGCTATTAGGAAAACATATATGAGAATGCAAAGAAGAAAATAAAAATCGCTTGTGAACTCAGCAACCAAAGATGATCACTCTGAATTTAGAAAGAGCACAGATTTTAGCGTTACCCAGACCTGCAATCAAATCCTGTCTTTTTCAATTTCATTTACTAAAGTATTTGTGGCTAAATGATTTAACTTCTCTGACTTACTTTTTTTTTCATCTGAAAATGGATGTACTAACAAAGATACGATAAACTGATGTTACAAATAAACTCTGAAATTTAATATATCAAATATAGCAGGGTTTTTTTTGTTTTCTTTTCCCCCCCCAGGCTCATATAATAGTTCAGGAAGTTTGGGTTCACGTTGGTGGCAGCTCTCTTCTCAGTGCTTTGGGGACCCACGTTCCTTCAAGATTTTGACTTTGCTGTCTCCTAGGGCAGGGGTTGATAAAGTTTTTCTGTAAAGGGCCACATACTAAATATTTTAGGCTTTGCATGCCATAGGTCTCTGTTACAATTAAACTCCACTACTATAGCACAAAGCAGCCACAAACAATATGTAAATGAATGGGTGTGGCTGCATTCCAATAAAACTGTACACAACAGGCAGCATGGCAGATCTGGTCTATGGACCACAGTTTGCCAACCCAAGCACTAGAGTCTTGTAGTCCATCACATCCAGCTAGCAAAACATGAAGAAGGTGAGAAGAATGTATACAGTCGGCCCTTCTTATCTGTAGGTTCTGAATTCATGGATTCAACCAACCCTGGGTTAAAAATATTTGAGAAAAAATTTCCTCTATTAAAGACCTAAACGTAAGACTGGAAACCATAAAACTCCTAGAAGAAAACACAGGCATAACACTCTGACATAAATCATAGCAATATTTTTTTTTGGATCTGTCTCCTAAAGCAAAGGAAATAAAAGCAAAAATAAACAAATGGGGGCTTCCCGGGTGGTGCAGTGGTTGAGAGTCCGCCTGCCGATGCAGGGTACATGGGTTCGTGCCCCGGTCCGGGAAGATCCCACATGCCGCGAAGCGGCTGGGCCCATGAGACATGGCCGCTGAGCCTGCGCGTCCGGAGCCTGTGCCCCGCAACGGGAGAGGCCACAACAGCAAGAGGCCCGCGTACCGCAAAAAATAAAAAAAAAACAAATGGGACCTAATTAAACTTAAAATCTATTACACAGCAAAGGAAACCATCAACAAAACAAAAAGGCAGCCTACAGAATGGGAGAAAATATTTGCAAATAATATGACTGATTAAGGGGTTAATATCCAAAATATATAAGCAGCTCATACAACTCAACATCAAAAAAACAACCAACCTGATTAAAAAATGAGCCAAAGACCTGGATAGATATTTTTTCCAAAGAAGACACAGAGATGGTGAACAGGCCCATGAAGAAATGCTCAACATCTCTAATCATCAGAGAAATGCAAATCAAACCACAATGAGATATCACCTCACACCTGTCAGAATGGCTACTATCAAAAAGAACACAAATAGGGCTTCCCTGGTGGTGCAGTGGTTGAGAGTCCGCCTGCCGATATAGGGGACATGGGTTCATGCCCTGGTCCGGGAAGATCCCACATGCGGCTGGGCCCGTGAGCCATGGTCGCTGAGCCTGCGCGTCCGTAGCCTGTGCTCCGCAACGGGAGAGGCCACAACAGTGAGAAGCTCGCGTACCACAAAAAAACAAACAAACAAAAAAACCCCACAAAAAACAAGTGTTGGCACGGATGTGGAAAACCTTATTTATAACCTTAATTACACCATTCAGTTACTCGTAAGTGTTAACACCATGGACTTGTTTTATTTCTTTGAATGTCCCATGAATATCAGCATTGCCTTGATCCCAAGAGACATTCAACAATCATCTACTTTATGAATTTTTGAAGGCAAAGCATTTGATAAGAAACTACTGGTCTTCAAAAAATATATATAAAAACCTCTAAATAATAAAAGGAAGTTTGAGGAAATTAGGTCAAAGAGGGAAATAAGAAAATAAGCACGTAGGGCAAGGTTGAGTTCATTAGTATTCTTTATGAGTCATACCAACAATGTTTAGCTTATATAAGAAATATGTACAACATCTCAATGTTGGCTGTTGAAGGTGAAAAATCTGTTTTGTGTTTTAAAGTAAGCAAAAAGTTCCTTTAAATAACAAGGCACTGAGGAAGCTCAGCATCTTCTTGTTTTTAACCCAAGAACAATCTGCTTTCATATATACACCACACACAATACCAATTCTTCATCATGCTTTTCTCTAAAAAAATTGCACAGAAGGCTAAGTAGTGTTAGGTTTATTCCTTTTAACTTCTAATGTGTGATAATCTGAAAGAGAATTATTAAAATTCAGAGTTGAAAGAAAACATGGTGATCGTTCAATATCCTTTTATAGATAAGAAAATATTAATTTTTGGAATAATTATATGATTCAGATTATGCTGCTAATTAGTACCCAAACGGAGAACAGAAATCAGGTCTCCTGTCAAATGCTCCTTCTCCTTCCCCATACATTCCTGCAGTCAATCTGGAGATAACAAAGAGGAAATCCATGGATGATCTCTGGGAATGAGAGCTCTGTATGGAAGCCCTCCCACACCTACACAGTAGTTGTGGAGTGCCCATCTTGCAGAGTTGTCCTGCACATGAAACATTAATATTACTTCAAATGTTGCTTGCAAAGTGAATAAAAAATCTGTGAATATATTAAGGTTGGCATTAAATTCTTATAGATAGCCAATTCAGGAAAAAAAATTGGAAAAAGGATTAAAATCTTTCTTTTCATCATACCCTATATATGTTTCTTAAATTTCACTGTGCATATAAATCACTCGGGGAATTTTGTTAATGGAGACTGCGATTCAGTAGATCCAGGGCAGGGTCTAGGTGTTGGCATTTCTAACAAGCTCCTAGGTGATGCTGTCCTATGGTCCATGGACACACGTTGAATAGCAAGCATGTAATCTCAAGATTATAATCTCTCTGGTGTTTGGGGAGTACTCAGCCAGATCCATAGGTACCACAACCTCCTCTCAAGGACCATAGTGCTTTTTATCTCTAGCACTGCTTTTGCCCATAGCTCTATTCACTTTAATATATACAGTTTCTTCCTCAAAATCTTTTTGAGGGGAAGGATCATGTCTCATATTTCCTTGACTCTCCAGTGTCTAACAAATGTTGCTCCCTTAGACTTGTTTATGATTGATTATAATGTTAAGGGAAAAAAAAATATTTGGAAGAAAACCTGTACTCAAAGAAGGAAGTACTTTTTAAACACTGGTTCTTGGCCATAATTTGAATCATTTTGTAAGCTAGCCATGTTATAGCTGCTACGACATTAGAATCATGTCATATTGTAAAATATGTAAGTTGGCTCATCACATGCATTAATTTATGGCATAATAGTGCTTTACTTATTTTGAAAGAGAAATACTTAGTAATTCCATTTACAATTTCATTCCTATCTAAAACTGGAAAGAGTAGATCATGATTGACTACATGCAAAAAATGTTTTGCATATGATATTGTTAGGGGAAAAAAATAACTAAAAGTCAATCCACTTCAAATAATTAACCATATTTTAGAAACTTATACTGAAAGGTGATAACATATATTTTAAAATAATTTAATCTATCAATTATTAATAAATCAATATCCATGGATAATATACACTAATTTTAGAATAAACAAGGAGTTTCTTTTAGGAAGGAGGCAGATTTTTTCCGGTGAAATTATTTAAGGCAGTTAGAACACCTTCATATTTCCCTGATATGGGCTGCTATAGAGATAAACTTGAAAAAAATACGTTAGTGATTCATCAAGTTTCCCCAAGCCTCTCTTCAGTTTCTGATATCCAAATATTCTCTTTTGGAATGCATAAAATATCCTATCCTTGGACATTTTCTTTTTTGCAATTGGTAAATGGTGTAATTCTTCCGTGTGCCGATCTGTAAGTGTCTTTGATTATGATTCTAATAATTCTTCCTATAACTTTCAATTATGGTGTTTTTGCTTGAAATATTTGATATTCCCAACTCAAAAATATATTAACTGCAAGGAAATTTATTAGCATACGTAACTGGAGCTAGAGTGTGCCCCAGCTACCATATGACAGGTGTTCAAAGACACTATCAAAAACACATGTTTTTTTGGTCTCTCAACCTGCCTTCCATACCCTAGGTCTTAACCAAAGGCTGGCTCCCTTATAGTTGCAGGGTGGTTTCCAAAGGTATTTGAGGATTATTTATTGAATTCCATAAAAAGAGAGAATAAGAACATGTGAAAGGGAAAACTCTATTCCTCTCAAAGCCTAGGACAGAAATCATTCTCTTCTATTGAAGATATAACTTAAATCAAAGGCTCATTCTGGTTCAACAATAGCTAAAAAGGAGATGCCAGACACTTGGACAGTCTGATTAGAATCCCCTCTGGAGATAAGGATTTGTGTAGGTGTCTGAAAAAAAAATCAGAGCTCAGCTTCAAAGGAGGAAGGCAATATAAGATTATTCCAAGGCACAGTGATTTCAAAAAATCTAGCATCTTTTATAAAATTCAGGTTCATATATCAATACCTTTGTCCTGCCTTTGGCTTGCGCTGTTTTCTGAAAGTCAGTTAAATGTAGTCAATAAAGAAATGATGAATAGGAAATAGATGTCAAATTAGGGACTAATTTTGCAGGTGATCATTCCATTAACACATATTTTTGTGTTATAGGAGCTTTGCTGTCTTACCAATCTCCCAACAGGAAATCTCCTGTTGAGAACCTCCTACATTTCACATATACTTCATGTTTGTGATGTACTCATTCCAAAGGAAAATATACAAGCAATATTTACTGTGTATCAACAAAGAATGTAGAAATTGACAATCCAAGGTACCAATCTACATTTGAGTTATAAAAATGATGTCAAAAAGAACCCCAATTTTTCCATACATAGGAATGGCATGAATCAGCGGCACTCTCTAGGGCAGGAGAATATCGAGCATCAACAAAGGATGCTAGGTCACTGGAAAAAGCTGCGTCCTTGGTATTTTTCACTGGCACAGGAAATGACATGTATAATGATACTTAGTGACAAAATTTACTCAGTTTATAAGGGAAGTATATTATATCTGTCTCTTATTTGGGTGACTTTCCTAATTTTTTCTGAGTCCTAATTTGATATGCAGCATTTGTGAACGCTTGTAAAAATGAGTCATGTTCTAACAGATTTCTTTCGTATCTTGTGGTTGGAGAGCTATGTTGAATTGATGGACAAAGATAGTGGGAAAAAATTGGCTTTTTTTCCCATATACATCAAGGTCTGAATCTGTGAAAGGAGATGACCCTCAGAAATGATACACTATTTTTCAAGGGTGACTATCAGAAAGGTGAATGTCAGTGGTGACAGTTACATGGCAGGAACATCAGCTAGCGGCATCAATGCCTTTGTCCTTGATCATAAACTAACATGCACTGGGTAAAGACTAAGGAATGCTAGATCCTGACAACTAACTTTACATATAACTGAAGAGAGTATAAATGAAGGTCAAAATGTTATATCAAAAGAAAAGAATCTCCACAGCCTGGTGCCTAAGGCAACAAGTATTGAGGCTCAGAAAAAAAGATTTCTGGAAATACTCCACTAGCATGCCTAGCAACATGTTCTGCCTTTGTTTTGACAGTTTCTTTGTTTACTTTATCCTTTAGCTTTTTATGCACAGAACCACACAGGGTGTGTGCCCTTCAGAAAGAGACTGATGGGGGATGGGGGTGAGATGCAACAACTAGTTAGTGAGAAGACTGATCTGGTCCCTTGGTACCAGGAGTCAGGCTGAACTGCGAGAAACAACTAAAGTTGACTCTATCTTAGATTTTTGTGATGCTCTGGGGAGGGATAAATATGCTCCCCTCTCATCTTCCACGTTTACCTTTTCCCTCTTGAGCATTATCAAGGGAAGCTGAGCACAAGATAGAAAAGCCAGTAGGGTGGCTGTTCTTATTTTATTCTTATCTGAGCGTCTTTTCTCGGTAGCCTCAGTTGGAATCATAGTGTCCCCAGCATACTTAATTTTAAGGAAAAAAAAATTTCCAGATAAAGAGAATGAAACTAGGGTACAAAAGTTTGGAGGGAACTAAAGTACAGGTTAAGAGCGAAACGGAATATAGTTTACTCTGCCTGTGTTGGGATACTTCCATGTAACAGACAAAGTAGAAAATGATTTTGGGAGCACCTCTCCAGTTATGCTTTGGGAAACTTTCTCCTAATTCTTTGGCACTAGTTAGTTTTCCCGATAACTACTTACACATTTCTGCTTATCTCAGCCACTGTCTTCCTGACAAAAAGTTCAGTCTATAATGTGTGAAGTTTAATATATAATAATAAGAGCACTTGAATTTGTTATAAGCGTGCTGATTTCCAGAGACTATGTAAAGTGTTTTACATTATTAACTCATTCAATCCTTACAACAACACCTTGGAATAAGTAGCACCATTTTAGAGAGGAGAAAACCATGGCACAGAGACATTGAGAAACATGCTTAAATAACAAAGCATTAAGTGGCAGAGTTGAGAGTCCAACCCAGATAGACTGGCTTCAAAGGTGATCCTAGTAGCCACCACGATACAGAACCCAAGGCCCTTTTCTGTATAATATTTGCCAGTGAAAAATTTCCTAATTTCAAATATTTTTGTCACATGTGTTCCTTCTAAAATATAGGTTATTTTATTCTATTCTTCATTTTGATTTTTGCATGATTCTAAAAAATAAGACAACCTATTGCTCAGTTTCTTCCAAGAGATTGTAGGCTAGAAAGCTACAATTATTGCACAATTATCAATTTAAATTTAGGAAGTTTTTGTACTTGCCACAAATATCAATTAGATTATTAACTTTTTTTACAATTTAGTACATTAAAAAATACAAAACAAAAATCTAAGTTGAAGGAGAAGAAGAGATACCTGGTGGCCTAATTCCAGGTATATGTTCTTAGATAAATCCTGAGGGGTTCCAGTTCCACCATTTGTAAATACTGGAATACCTAATATTTAAAGAAGCTTCCAGAACTAAAATCTGATGAATTTGTACAGCACTGGAACTGTTTTTTGTTTATTTTTTTTTAGCAAAAATACCTTCCTTATTCAAGACATTTAAAACTAGACTGGACAATATATAACACAGAATTTTTCTGTTGAGAAAAAAACCCCTATTAAGTTGTTTCAAAACATTTCTCTACTTCTGAGGATACTATATAATATTCTTTTATATCTTTGGAAAGTGAACAATTTCTCTAAGAAATCCTGATTTCTTGATACTCTGTTAAATATTTTTAAAAGCAAATTATTATTGGAAGGAAAATAAATAACAACTTTTTTTCAGCAGGCCAAAGAAGCCACAATCATGCTAGGGTTTATGATGACATAAACTTTTCCTAGACACTAAAGCAAGACATTGCTCCTAGCACTCTACCATCTGCTGCAGATATTTTAAAATTCTAAAGCATTGACAATGATGCAATTTGCTACATTTTGAGCTGCATTTTACAACTCTCTCTTTGCTGAATTACTATTGATGACATTAAAACCCTTTACAAATCAAGACAACACATTTGCTTGCTATTGCCACCAAAGAGCTGTCAGCTACTCTCTTTCTCTGGGAGTTTACCTGCCACCTCCTTCATGGTCAGCAATGTTTAAACCCTTTTAGAGAATGAGAAACAGAACACGTTATTTTCTACATTACTCATTGCTCATAAGAAAAAGTACAAAAGGAGAGGACATTAACTTGAAGAAGGAATAAACTGTGAAGCAAAGTGGACAGTTTATTATATATTTTTTCATCTTCTCATAGACAAAGGAGAGCACTCTCTAGCTTTCTAGAAACAAAGGACCAGGAACTACTAAAATAAGGTATACAACACTGGAGGACCATGCACAGATGTAAAACTTAGAGAATTACTCAGAGAAAATAAGTTGCCTGAAAGAAGAAAAAAATGGCAAGAGTTAAAATGTAAATGTTTGATAAAGATTAGCTTCCTTTTTCTCTTGAGAGCTGAACAAGTAGGATAGCTTCACAGATAGGTAGGTTTTACCAACTCCAATTTCAAATTATTTTCAGTCAGTGACAGTGTGGTGCTGGACTCTCTGCAAAAATGCTCACTTCTAGGGATAGGAAGAATAAATCGCCGACAATTATGAAAGTTTCAGCTCAACACCTGATGACTGTGGTCACCAGTTTTAAACTTTAAAAATTATTAGTGGCTGTTACTTTCTAAAAGTAACTAAGATATTACAACACTTGCCCTGGTAAAACGACACCTGTCAAAAAAATAACAGGATAAAATATGTCTTAATTCATTTTAAAGGACATATAAGATATTTTCATCTAACTGAAAACAATCATTTTTGGCATTCTTGGTTAGCTTCCTAGCCTCTTCTTTCCCTTAAGACTAGACTCTTTAAAAAATTTCTTCTTACACACAAATTCCTCATGTTTCTATTACGTTTCATTACTGAAATAATTTAAACTATTGTTATACCCGTTCTAAAACCGACATCTACAATAGTCCTGGATTAGTATCAATAGATATTTAATTATTTATTGCACAGAAATATATTTGAATTTTAATCTTAATAATAATTTACAAATACTTGTCTAATTCCCTTTTAATATTTTTGTGAACAAATCATTACTTCACAGAAAAGGTAAGATACATAGAAAAATAACTTCTTTTACGTTTCAGGATAAGGAAAAAAAACCAGCTTATACCACCTAACACCCTTACTTCAATGTTCTACTGCACAAAATGAGGGAAAGGTAAGTCACTTCACAAACAACCCTGAGGGCTGAGTCACCACACTTGGAAGTGGCAAACTGTCATCTTATTTTTATTACTGAACACTTAGTGAAAGTGAAAGAGAGGCGAGGTTATAATCAGGTGGCCAGGCTGGATGTGAATGATTCACTTGGAGAAAAGGCACAGACGCAGTTTGTCACAAGAGCAAGAATTTGAAAGAGACTCTATCATATGATCCTACACAAGTCCTCACCCAAACAATTATCCTTTCCCCAGAGACCTTCTTGCTCATATAACAACAGTAGGAATGATAACAGCAATAATATCCACTGTGTATCCATTAAATGCTAGTTTCTAAGATGAACACTTTACATATATTATTTCTAGACACTAAACCAGTCCTACAAAGTGGACAGTATTACTTTTGCTCATAAATGAGAAAAGCAAAGCTCAGAGAGGCCAAGGCTTGTCTGTGGTTCTAATACTAAGAAGGGAATTATCTATGCTTGACCTCAAAACTGTCTAATATCAAAGCCCACACTCTACTCAACATTCTTTGCTGCTACATATCTGGTTGCATACGAAGTTGTTTCTGGGGAGAGTGGACTGAAAAAGAAGGACCCACAAATTGAAAATTCAGTCTTTAAAACTCAGTTATTTATTCACTTACCCAGAAAAGAAAAAAAGTGGGAAACGAGCACAATAGATAATATGAAATATAAATTTAGTACACAAATAGACTCACTAAATTACAAATTTCTATGTCATATTACATCTGACAGCACTTATTGTTAATGTATCACCTAAGACATTGGATAGTCTTAATGAATAAAATGAATCCTTTCTCTCCCTTTGACTTCCTCACTTTATAAATGCTGAGTCAGGCAGGAAGTGGACTTATTCCAGTTTTTTGATCAGTGTCTTGGTTAGAACCAAAAGACAGACACAAACAGACACACATGCGTGTGCACGTGCACACGCGCGCACACACACACACACACACACACACAGAATCCTGAGGGTAAGATCAAAGCTTGGTTAGAAGGAGTGAAATGGGGTAGGTCTTTCCAACCTCCCTAGAATCTATAATTCTAATTTATTATCCCTGACTTGTCCCTGACCAAACAGGAGAAGCCAGTCTCTGACCCTTGGGATTCTTTCTCTTTAGTCCTGATGTGCAGAAGGAAATGCTTCTAGCTTCTCATAACTTGTCATATGCAATGCATTAGTAATAATACCCATGCAATCACTGCTAGTTTAAAATGTGGTCCTGGGTATCTTCATCCATATACAATTTTAATTTTAAATGCTTCTAAAAGTTTTATTGAGCTATGATTTCCAGCTTACAATCAATGAAGGCAAAATTTGGACTTCAAGAAATATTTCAATTACTTGGAAAATTCATGAACTCCCTAGAAACATTATCATAGAGTGACAATCTGAGGGGGAATCCTACAACTTAATAGAATAAACGGTCTCTAATTATAAACAGAAAGACACTCTCCCCCTTAAGCAGTGCATGTTGAAATGAAGTCCCCTTTCTCTACAAATGAATGCTTGATAACTAGGAAAGGGGCATTTTAAGTTAGACAATCCTTTACCTTTCATTCTGTTTTATTTTAACCTTATTTTTCTTTGTAATTATACTATAAACAGTTCATCAAGGAAATTTGTTAATATGCTGCAGATGGTGAAGAGACTATACAGTGTTTTATTCTTCAGCATTTTGGTCACTTGCCTCATTGAAATAGGTCCCAGGTTACAATTAAGAAAAGGTACTTGTTTTCTATTGTTCTCAAAATAAAAAGTATCATTTCTCAGTTAGAACAAAGCACCAAGAACCCAGAATATGGGTTCTCTTTATGACTTTCCTTAAAATTGTATTTGACTGCATCAAAGTTATTAACTTTTTAAGTGTTTAAGAATATTAAAAAGGAAGATACTGTTACCTTCCTAGAAAATTGTATAAAGCTTAATGGATTAATATTTACAAAACAATTTGAACATCTTGAAGTTTCATAGAGCTTCTAAATCTTAAAATAATACATTATTTCAATATCTACTTTTTAATCTTGTTGTTTTATTTAAAATTAATGTGTTTTCTCCAAAATATAAGTAAAAACCACCAGAGTAAGCTAAGTAACAGATTTCAGCATTGTCAGTAAGGCAGTTTTCCTATGCCTTGCCAATATCTTTGTAAGTCTCCTTGTTAATCATTTTACTTTATTATTTATTCCATATATATTTCCATGAAGAGTTCTTAACTTGATGAAAATCTGATTTCTTGATCCACAATCAAATCTTACTATGGCCAGCTGCTATGTCTTCATAACTGTGAAAATATTACATCTCTTTGCAAGTTGGCTCTAATACAAGGAAGGTTACTAAACTAACCCAATTAAATTGAGCATATCTGCAAGTTTAGATGATTATTGCTGTTGTCTGTGAGGGCTGGGATCCAAAGTGATGGATTGCTGGCTACCCTAGTGATTTCTAGAGGGGAAAAATATCCCATCCTGGATTAGCTTGAATTGGCTTACATAAAGGTTTTATGATGCAAATTGGAGATATTGGACTTAGTAACAACCTACACTATCTGTTATATTCTCCTGTCTCATAGTCACGGGAAGCTTTCTTGAGTATGACGCTCTATCCTCATTAATAAGCTCTGTGTTGTACATCTTTGTCTGATATGAAGCTGCCATACCTTGTCACCAATTATAGACTCTGAAAAGACCCATCTCATTATAGTACTTAAATTGCTTGTTCCTGAAGGTGATGCTTGGTGTGCCTCTTCTGCCTCTTGCCAACAGGAAAATCACCCTTGAAGTGAATAGATGTCAGTCAAAAGCCACAAAAGGAAAGCAAGAAGAATTAATAAAAAACCTGGCTAGAATATTTATCAGTTTATTGCACAAAAAAAGAATACAGATCAGACAAATAAAATGCAAGGCTAAAAGAGACACTTTTGAACATTTTAATCTCACGAAACATATCTGTCCATAAATTTGGGACTAAGCAAATATTTTGAATGTGAATCACACAGGTGACCCAAAGTAAATTATTTACCATTCTGTTATGCTTGCACTAAAGGATGGCTGCAGGATTTGAAAACACTTTTTCTCTGTTTCTCATTGCATCTCTAGATGGTAGTAAATTGAGCATAATGCAAGAGAATTCTTGTCCTTGGATAGCATCTCTCTGTATTGCAAATGTGGTCTACAGGAGGTTTTCAGTAAATTGTGATTGATCAGTAAATAGGGATATCAATTGATGAATTGCTAGGTCGAATGGGCAAGAAAGGGCATAGCAGAATACTCTTCTGCCAAAGAAAAGCTAACATATTAGGCTTAAGCATATGCAAAACACACTTGAAATGCATTCAAAGCACATTCATCCCCAGGTGCAGTAAAGTTCTATTTATTCTATTCCATTTCAAAAGAAAAATTTTTTTCACAAATTCTCCTTACTAAGAATAAACCCCATTATAAGCAAGTGTAAGGGAAAAATGTTTATATTTTCTTTTTTGCCTCTTTGCTTTTGGAATGTATGATTTTATTCATGAGTTAAGCCAGTGGAGACTATTTTAATGGTGGGGACTCTCCAAAGGCACTCTAGTCCAAATAACTGCCCCACACCTCCTTAGCTACAGAATTGAGTCAGCCAAGGGCAAGATGAAAAAGGCTCACAGAAATCCTCAGAAACTAGCATGCAGTTCCTAGCTCAGCCCTTGGAACACAAATATACCCTAGTCCTTTACAATATGTTTCAGAAGTGTTTGTAGATCTTGTGGTATTATTCAACATGCTATACCTCATTTGGAAAGAAAATGTTCAATATTAATATCACCAGACTTCCCCTTGACAAGAGGGTCAACATATTTTGCTCATTCCTTTAAGAAGTCCGCTTAGTCTAGTTAACTATATCCTCAAACACAGTGAGAACACACTGTTTTCATACAGTATCCATTTGTGTATATGTATGTGTATATACATACACATACACATATGTATATACACACACACGAGCTTTAAGAAGAAAAAACAGAAAGAGAAAAAAGATCAGATCAAATAGAGAGCATATATGTTGAAAAATACTTGGTACAGGACACTTGTACAAGACATAAAACATATCTCTAGTTTCAGATTTGGTATTACTGCCACCATTTCTTCATGGCAATTTGCAGAATCAAATAATACATGATCTGAATCTGAGAGATGGACAAAACTCTCCACTGTTCACTGCTGGATGAAACAGCAATGGAATTCTGACATCTTCACTGAATTCTAAAGAGCCTTCCATTAATTGATATTTTGGAGCATTTTGGCCTACATTAAGCATATTTGAGAACTGAGAATATTATTATTATCATGGTCTTTTTCCTGTTACTCCAAAGCTCATTGTAAAGAAAACTGTAACGAACCAAACACTTATAAGGTCTTATTTCCAACCCAGCTCCTCAGAGAGAAGTTATGCAACATAAAACACATTTTGGCATTTAAGTATATAAATATTCTTTGCCACTGTATTATTTAGACATTTTAAAAGGAAACTAAATAAGTATAAATCCAAAATACATTTTGGATTGAAGGTGAAGTCACATTTTCCCAGGTATCAAATAAACATAAAGGTGTAAATGCTGAACACATTAGTGGCAAAAAGTTAAACACATTTTATTTTTACTTAGCACAAGATATATAAGCTCTTTCTTTGAAAAAGGTCAGTTTCTCTGTAAGATTCTGATGATGGGGTCATTTTTTAAGTAGGGATACAGGGAAAGGTTTTCTTCTTGAACACATCTTTTTATCTGTGATGCTGGCAACAATATATTGCCAAGTAAAAAGCATTTCAAACAGAGCTGGAGGCATAAGTCTTCCAGACTTCAGACAATACCACAAAGCTACAGTATTCAAAACAGTGCGGATTGGCACAAAAGCAGACATATAGATCAATGGAACAGAACAGACAGCCCAGAAATAAACCCATATACCTACATTCAATTAATCTATGACAAAGGAGATAAGACTATACAATAGAGAAAAAGTCTCTTCAACAAGTGGTGTTGGGAAAGCTGGACTGCTACATGTAAATCAATGAAACTGGAACATTCCCTTACACCATATACAAAGATGAACTCAAAATGATTTAAATATCTAAATATAAGACATGACACCATAAAAGTCCTAGATGAGAACATAGGCAAAACATTCTGGGACATAAAGCATCGCAATATCTTCTTAGATCTATCTCCCATGGCAAAAGAACTAAAATCAAAACTAAACAAATGGGACCTAATCAAACTTAAAAGTTTTCGCACAGAAAAGGAAACCATCAACAAAACGAAAAGATAACCTATGGAATGGAAGAAAATAATTGCAAAAGATGTGACTTACAAGGAATTAATATCCAAAAAAATACGGACAGCTCATACAAAAAAACCAAACAATTCAATCAAAAAATGGGCAGAAGACCTGAATAGACATTTCTCCAAAGAAGATATACAGATGGCCAAGAAGCACATGGAAAGATGCTTAACATAGCTAATTATTAGAGAAATGCAAATCAAAACTAGAATAAGGTATCACCTCACAATGGTCAGATGATTATCATCAAAAAGTCTGCAAATAATACATGCTGGAGAGGATGTGGAGAAAAGAGAACCCTTGTACACTCTTGGTAGTAATGTAAATTGGTGCGGCCACTATGGAGAACTGTATGGAGGTTCTTTAAAAAACTAAAAATAGAGCTACCATATGATCCAGCAATCCCACTTCTGTGTATATATCCAGAAAAGTCATAAACTTTATCAAAAAGATACATGCACCCCAATATTCATAGCAGCACTATTTACAATAGGTAATGCATGGAAATAACCCGTGTCCATCAATAGATGAACAGATAAAGGAGATGTGATAATATATATACATATATAAAGGGAATATTACTGAGCCATAAAAAAGAATGAAATATTGTCATTTGCAGCAACATGGATAGACCTAGAGACTATTACAGTTAGTGAAGTAAGTCAGAGAAAAAACAAATACTAGTTGACAACCCTTACAGGTGAATCTAAAAAATAATACAAATGAATCTATATACAAAACAGAAAAAGACTTTGAAACATAGAACACAAACTTACAGTTACCAAAGGGGAAAGGGGGGAAGAGGGATAACTTAGGAGTATGGGATTAACAGATAAAAACTACCATACATAAAATAGGTGAGCAAAAAGGAGTTATTGTATAGTACATGTATTGTATATCTTTTTATAACCTATAATGGAAAATAGCTTTGCTGTACACTTGAAACTAACACAATATTGTAAGTTAACTATACTTCAAAAAAAAAAAAAAAGAACATTTCAGTCACTACTATTTTATTCTCTAGTTAAATCGGTTTTGAGACCATAACCATTTGTGGCCTCTTGTCTGAAAAAAAGGCCAACTCAAAAATGAGAACAAGAGGGGCTTCCCTGGTGGCACAGTGGTTGAGAGTCCGCCTGCTGATGCAGGGGACATGGGTTCGTGCACCGGTCCGGGAAGATCCCACATGCCACAGAGCAGCTAGGCCCGTGAGCCATGGCCGCTGAGCCTGCACGTCCGGAGCCTGTGCTCCGCAACGGGAGAGGCCACAACAGTGAGAGGCCTGCGTACTGCAAAAAAAAAAAAAAAAAAAAAAAAAAATGAGAACAAGAAAAGCCATTAGACACAATCCTGATTTTTATTTAGAAAGAAAATAGAGGGAATAATATGAGGAACTCTTTATGACTCAGGTGTTGGAGCACTTTCAGGGACCAAAACTTATACTTGAATTTGTAAAAGGGACAAAGCAGTGGTAATCTTTTTCTTATCATCATATGTGGCCCCTAATAATGAACTTGAGTTTTACAGCTCAATGTGGAGATTCTCATTTCCTTTGCTTCTCTTAAAACCACTTTCCTACATCTTCCCCCTTAAGTTCCCAGTTTGTCCCTACTCCTCCCTATTACAGTAACTGTTTCACTAGTCCTTCATGCTCCACTATGTGTCACCTTCTGTCCTTATCGCTTTTCAGAAATGTGTACTTTCACTATGGTGAGTTTATCTTTACTATAAAAAGGTTCCGCTATTGATCTTTGCAAATCTTCATAATGGGATGGGCCAGTATTAAATGTCTAATACAACAAAATACCCAAAATCTTATGTCATTCAGGTTGCATTTTCTGCTTAGGTCTTCAAACTTGAATTACTTTACTTTCAAAACATAGAAATAAATTTTTGAAATAGTTTGGTAAAGTTCAGTAATTTTACAGAAGATATGCCATTTTAATGCTAATAATCTATAAGCCTGCCATGTTTGTGCAGTTTGGCACTAAACTATCTTAGGGGACACCATTTAGATGGACAGCAATATGAAAGTCATCTCCTAAGTTTCTGCAGGGGACAAATGACACTGCCATGCAGTGCAGTCCTGGATGACAAGATGAACAAGAAGTAAGAAGGCTTGAACTTCCAAGCCCCGAAATGTAGGGCCTTAAACGTCTTTAATAACATAGTTTTTAGTATCTAAGAAAGTAGCTCCTGATGTTTCAGAGTGCTGATGTTTATGTTTTAATATTAAAGAGAACTACAAACGTGAGTACATGGATGTTTCCCTGAAATAGTGAATGATTCCTGAAAAGCTCTGATTGCTCTAATCTGGATGTCTCGATCTGTTTCAAATACTGAGTCATATTATATAAATGAAAACAGAGATATCTTTACTCTTCTTACACAGGTAAAAATCAGCCCCAACTGAAAATGGTCACAGATATTTTCATTCCCAGGAGTTTTCACGAACACAATCTTCCTCTCACTGCATGTGTAAAGCACCATCTGATCGATAGTATATGGCCTCAAAGAACAGTTTGGGTGTTTGATTCTTTGATTACATAGCTAATAATGAGAGATTCAAATATTACATGTAAAGTAAAAAATATAACACTGTATTTGAGAAACAATTTTTCTTTTGTTCTTTAATATTACTATACAGAATTCAAACTAATTTCCCATCACTTTAATTTCTGTTATTGTACACTTCTAATGGCCAAAGCACAAATAAAATGAAGTAGCAGCTTTTAAATCCCTATTCAGAACAATTTTTAATTGAGATGGTAACTCCTTGCTGAGAATTCAAAACCATCTTCTTGTTTCAAAGGAAAAAAAATTAACTTTCCTTCAAAGGGCTATTCCCCCTGAATGCTTTCATAATTCTGTGCAGATTTCTTTTTAATTGTTGCTCACTCATATTTACTTATAAAGCAATTAGTAAATGGAAATTGTTTATTTTTATTTCCTTCAAAAAATATATAAAGTTATTTAATTTAAAAATGTAATTTAATACTTATTAATGATCAAAACCTTTTGGAACTTTATAAAGTAGCCCAGAGCTTAAAATTATCCTTTTCCTTTACTAGGTAAATCAATGTACTTTCAAAATTATTTTACTATTCACATAGTATTCATATAAATATTTCTGGAGCAAAATAACAATCATCTAGCTGATAGATAAAACATTGTGCATAATGTTCTCAACATGAGGGAAGCTATAAGAAGGCAAGTACTTGAGGGTGAATACTTCACTCATTTTTACTTTTAAGAAAGAGATCATCCTTGATTTATGTCAAGAATAGTCTTAATAAAACTCCTGGTTCTTAGGTTTAGTTCTTATACTAGTTCTGCCTTTACTTTTATCTCAATAGCTTCTCAGTTTTGAATCAACACAACTAAAAAGAGCACTCTACTGGGCATATACCCTGAGAAAACCATAATTCAAAAAGAGTCATGTACCAAAATGTTCATTGCAGCTCTATTTACAATAGCCAGGACATGGAAGCAACCTAAGTGTCCATCAACAGATGAATGGATAAAAAAGATGTGGCACATATATACAATGGAATATTACTCAGCCATAAAAAGAAAGGAAATTGAGTTATTTGTAGTGAGGTGGATGGACCTAGAGTCTGTCATACAGAGTGAAGTTAAGTCAGAAAGAGAAAAACAAATAACTGTATGCTAACACATATATATGGAATCTAAGGAAAAAAAAAAAAAGCTCATGAAGAACCTAGGGGTAAGACAGGAATAAAGACACAGACCTACTAGAGAATGGACTTGAGGATATGGGGAGGGAGAAGGGTAAGCTGTGACAAAGTGAGAGAGTGGCATGGACATATATACACTACCAAACGTAAAATAGATAGCTAGTGGGAAGCAGCTGCATAGCACAGGGAGATCAGCTCGGTGCTTTATGACCACCTAGAGGGGTGGGATAAGGAGGGTGGGAGGGAGGGAGACGCAGGAGGGAAGAGATATGGGGACATATGTATATGTATAACTGATTCACTATGTTGTAAAGCAGAAACTAACACACCATTGTAAAGCAATTATACTCCAATAAAGATGTTAAAAAAAAAAAAAGAGCACTCATAATTTTTTAAGCTGTGGAGGCAACCCACTGCGGCAATCTCAATTGTATCCAGATTCAGATTCCAGCCTCACAGGAAATCAATAAGAAAGCTTTTGGAAGAATGAAGAAAATAGTTGTCATAAATCTCATGAGCTTTGCATGGGAAGCATATCCAACCCTCAAACAATAGTCAAATGACTTGGTAATTCACATGGAATTAAGTGTATTCACTCAGCAAATTTGTCCACCTGGTTTCTTTGGAAAACTTGATTTCTTACCAAATGATGGTGAACACCTGATTTGAAACATAAGTGTTAGTAGATGACCTATTGTGAAATGACACTTAAAACAACAACAACAACAGCAATGCACAACTGGGCATCAGAATCATCACAGTTTACCTGTAGTCATTTACTTTAAAAGCAAACCTAACCTCAGGAGCACTGGGACCATCAATGTATTAGAGTTGGTACAAAAAATAATGGGTGTAATTATGAGCCCAGCTAGTTAAGAAAGTATAGAATATTACTCTTATAGTCTATTTAATAAGGCAAAGTATGGACATAAAATTTTCGAAAAGTATCTGTGAAATAAGTAAATAATTTTAAGTATTAGCTTTTAAATGGATATTTTAGGGCTTCCCTGGTGGTGCAGTGGTTAAGAGTCCGCCTACCAACACAGGGGACACGGGCTCATGCCCTGGTCCGGGAAGATCCCACATGCTGCAGAGCAACTAAGCCCGTGCGCCACAACTACTGAAGCCCGCGCACATAGAGCCCATGCTCCACAACAAGAGAAGCCACTGCAAAGAGGAGCCGCGCACTGCAATGAAGAATAGCCCCTGCTCGCTGCAACTAGAGAAAGCCGGTGTGCAGCAGCGAAGACCTAACACAGCCAAAAATAAATAAATAAATCTATTTTTTTAATAATATGGATGTTTTAGGTATTAGAAACGTTCTTATTTGTTGAAAGTATCTATTCTCCAAAATACTAAATACAAAGCAATCTTATTTTATAAACAGCTTAATGTAAAGAAAAGAATTATACGAAGTGATATAAATGTGAAGTGACATAAATGTGACTATAAATATGAAGGCATTAACTGGGAAGCTATTCTTTTTTGATATTAAGAGCAGCTTATAGTACTTCGACTATTTCAGATGATAAAAATGAGAATAAAAGAATATGTATAAAAGAATATATGTAAAAGAACATATATAGAATATGTACATATGGCAGAGCTAAATAAACAAAAGATAGTCTTGATTCCTTTCTGTATAAATGAAATCGGTAAGTTAAGCAAGAGTGGCCCTACCATAAAGACATGCTGTCTTCCATCACAATAAGTAGTTTTTGCTTCTATGAGAAAAGAGTGCCTGCCCAAGCCTTTTTTTAGGTCTCTTAATGACACAAGTTCCTCTTCACAAAGTAATGTAGTATGCTTTTTGCATTTTTGCTCCAAACTCACTTTTTCACTCAATTGTCATTTTCCACACCTTAATTCTACTAATCCTATATCGTTAAAAAAAAAAATTATTCTAGTTACAGCAGGGTTTATTAAAATCAACTCATTGTTTTAATTTTTTTACAGAAAAATCCAAATCTATTTTAAAAAATAGAAAGATGGTCTAATAAGCCACCATAAATGGACTGTATATTGATATCCACCCATTTCTCCCCAAGCCCAAATTATTTTGAAGCACATCCCAGACACCTGGCTTCAGAGGCCAAGCTGTAGTAAGAAATGGAATTATTGAATATTTCTGAAAAGAAAAGACACAAAATTGAATTTTTTTAAATGAGTGATCTGTCAAGAGTAATGAAAATTGAAATAAAAGAAATAAAAAGCCGAAGAGTAGCAAGAGTATAAATCATTGGGAGTAAACAAGTATCCAGAGCCTGAAACATGGGTAAGCATATGAGTTCTGGTTATGTGCTAAGTGATGAGAGAATAAATTCACTCATGGAAAAGAGACATTTACTGTGCCGATGACCAATGTGACAAAGCTTTGTAAAGACGGAAAGAAATTCAGAAGGTAAAAAATAATAAAATCTGAAAGTGTCTTGTTAGAGCTCTCTTTCTATTCCTCTCTTTCTCTAGGTCAAAAGTGGAGCCTTCTCAGAGTCAGAGCATTCTCTGTGAATAGAATGTCTGCTGCCCTTTGAAGCATGAATAGTGACTTTCTGACACAGAACATCTGATGGAGGTGGATGTGCCCCCTTTTAAATCAGTGTCTAGCAGGTCAAGGTCTTTGACACCTTGTAGTATTCAGCATCATTCCTCAGTGTCCTCAACCACCTTTTTTCCCCAAGGTTCACTTTACAGAGGAATTTGGGGGGATGGGCAGTTGACTCAACTGTCTACTTGTGACTTTTATTTATGAATTATCCTCAGTTTTAATTTCCAAATATTTTTCTTCCTACTTCTGTAACTTCAGAAACATACTATGTAATCATTAAGCTTAATTACTATGACTCTGCCTCAACCTACAGAATGAAAATAAATACTTTTTATGTCCATAGAAGTAAGACATTACTGTATAAATTATGATTACTAAAGATATGTTTCTAGGGTACTGTTTGTATTGAGTAATAGTGTCTGGACATTATAAATTCCTCTATTTTTTGGAGGAGGCTTTATCTGACAATACTTAACATCAAATGTTCCAATGGTTGTTAAGAATGAGAGAGCAGCCAATGTGTTCAGAAAATCAACTGGAAGGCCGTATACAGGAAGAAAAATATATAATGATTAAGCCATGTTTTATTCATGCAGTAGAATACTAGTCAATATTTTCAATGAATTAACCAGAGAAGGAACTAGACTAGATATCTCATCAGGATGTAGAGATATTGGACCCCTCATACACTGCTGGTGGGAATGAAAAATGGTGCAGCCACTTTGGAAAACAAGAATTCCTCTAAATAATAAACACAGAGTTATAATATGATGCCACAGTTCCATTCCCAAGAATATACACTAGAGAAATAAAAAACATCTCTCTAAAAAACATGTATATATATGTTCATAACAGCATTGCTCATAATAGGCAAAAAGTGAAAATGACCCAAATGTCCATCAAGTGATAAATGGATAAATAAAATGTGGTATATCTCTACAGTACAGTATTACTTGTCAACAAAAAGGAACAAAGTACTGATACACACTACAACATGGGTGAACATTTTAAAACATTACACTAAATGCATGTAGCCAATCACAAAAGACCACATGTGTATGATTTCATTTACATAAAATATCTAGAATAGGCAAATCTATGGAGGCAGAAAATAGATTCTTGGTGGCCCAGGGCTGGTGATGTTGGGGAGGAATGGAGATTGTCCACTAAGGGACACAGGTTTCTTTCCCGGGGCCAAATATGTTTCAAAATTAGGTTGTAATGATGGATGCATATCTTGTGAAGAGACTAAAAAAACACTAAATTGTATACCTTAAATAGGTAAATCATATGAGGATGAATCATACATCAATAAAATTGTTATAAATGCATCAGGATAATATGAAACAAGTTTGTATTTGTACCCTGAGTAAAGAAAAAGTAGAAAGGGATGCAGCTGCTACTTTTTCTTTAATGCACGATGCTAAGATTTCTTAAATGTGAAGTGTAGATACACTGTATCTGTTAATTACATTTTTCTTTCTCTTTAAAGTTTTACCAAAATTAAATATTAAAAAACACACATTTAAAAACCAACAAATACGGGTAGGTGCTTTCACATTAGTAATATTTATTCTTCATAATTCTCTAAGGTATGGTTTATTATGTCCATTTTACATACAATAAAATTGAGACTTAGGAGCTGAGTTCAGCAAAGTCACAAAGTTAAGAAATAGTATTATCAAGATCTGAACCCAGATCCATCTGTCATACAGCTCCTTACACCACACCATACTGCTTTTAATTACTAAATAAAGCAATTTTAGAAAGAAATAAAGATTAAAGTAAAATTTTAGAACATTTCCACTAATACTTAGCCTTAAGAATATTTAATGTCATTCCCAAATCACTTATACTCAAGTCCGTCCACACAGCTTATCTCCAACCTTCAGAATGGTTCAGCATCAAAACATCTCTGGCTGTTTAGCCTGGCAGGATCTTAATGATCTCTTTAGCTTTCTTAGGGTGGTTGTTAAATCTCCCACTTCTCCTATTAAAGTCTGATGCCTTGTCAACATATGCTTCCATCTTAATGCTAAAATGCTCCAGCACGCATCTTACCTTTTTCTTCTGTGTCCCTGGTTTTCTAATGCCAACATACTTTCATAGCATGGTGCAGTCAAGTGACCTCACCTCCAACTGGTTTACCAGTCTCTAACCCTATAGTTGCCAACTTCATCTCACATTAGAATTACGTACAGAATTTTACAAATGTTAGCTCCCCAGAAATACAGTTTCAGTCTTAGCCATTCTTAAATTTTTAATAGAATTTTAAAGTTTCTTTTCATCTACAGTTTTCTCCTTCAACTCATTATTTCCTTAGATTTCTCTGCTAAAGGCCCAGGCCATTTGACCTGTTGAGTTTTACACAGTTTGGATCTTGCTGATTACATGCTCATGGGATAGTTAAGCATGTGCCTCTACTCTCTGTGTTTCCTGTAAATTGGATGCTGGATATAGAGGCTTCGTGGGACTCAAGTTTGGTCTCTATGACAAGCCTCTAAGGAGTCCTGTATACTTACACCAGGAGGCATGTAATGTTTGTCTCCCTTCCTGTGACATTAGCATCCACTGATACTCAATGCATAGATATATGAATTCATGGAGGCTTGAAAAATGGTGATATTCTAACCTATCATTTTTTGATTTATTAATTGGAATACATCTTATAAAGAAATACTTCTCCTTATCTACTATTTGAAAGGACACGTTTGATTCTTCTTCTCTATTTACCTGTTTTCAAGATAATGGTTTCTTGTCATCTTTTGAAGTAACCAATTAGTAGTTTTAAAATATTATTATTGAATTCATGTATTCAAATACACCTTATGTACTTCAATCTATTGCAATTAATATTCTAATAGAGTTAAATTGCCTTATCATTGGTAAGTGGAAGGCTCTTCAAGTTAGCTCCTGTGTTTCTTTGATATGACTAGTAGTCTTTGATAGTTCTCATTCTTTCTAGTACAAAAGATGATCCAAACTCATTTTGCAAAATTCCTACCAGAGACATGGAATCATCCATCCATTTCTTCAAGACACTTTGATTTCTTAGTAAAAAATCATATTACCAGTTCACAATCTGGGCATGAGAGATGCCACTGAATGTGTTATTATTCTTAGGCCTTTTTAGTAGTAGCAAGAGATATACAAAACAGATTAAATAATACCATATTTAAAATATAATACTTCCATAAGTTCATATTGATATTTTTAATTCAAATACAGAACAATGAAGATTTAATTTAACTTCCTCTGTATTGCCATTATATTTACTTCATTACACAAAGTATGCTTTATCTAACCATATAAACCCAAAAGCTCCAATGGAATAATACTAATGCTATCACTCCAATATGATCATTAGAGATAATTGTTTTTCCATTTGGTATCTACATTCTCCCACATTTCTAATAAATATATTATATTTTAATTAATGGAATATATAGTCATTAAATACCAAATATAGCCCTTTTAACCTTTATTTAACCTTTATTCTACAACTATGTAATTTTTTTCTCACAACCAGTTCTATGTCCATGTTTTCATAGTAGTTTTATAGGAGTATTTTAACCCAGAAAAAAAAATACTTGTAAAAATAATAAGTATTTAATTTAGAGATTAAATCTGTGAACTTCACGCTTGATATTTCCTGGATTTTTAATGAAGATTTTGTTTCATAAACCCAAGTTGTATCTCAATACATGAAAGAATAGATGCAATTATAAAGATTATGACACCACCATTGAAACTCTATGATTTCATAATGTACCTACTGAAAATGCTGTGTTGTTGCCTTTGTGCTTTTAGAAATCTTTCTTTAGAAAATCCCCTGACATTTCAACATTCATTCCTCTAGGTCAGTCAGCAAGGGAAGTGGTTCCAAGTCGCTCTCAACTAGGTTGTTAGCTCGGGGCGGGGCGGGGGGGGGGGGTCTATCCCTTCTCATTCCGTGAGTGAACTAAATACCACATATCTTATTTGGGAGAAATACATTTTAATGGTCTCTTCCTATCTCTTTCAGAGTCTCTGGATCTGAGATTCTTTGCAGAGTGCCTGGGTTTGGATACACCCTACTCTGATCCTGCCAGAGCCCTCTCAGGGACAGACTGTGCTCTCTTAGTGTATATGGGCCCCATTGTTGGCTCAAAGTCACAGCCCGTTTGAATTTTAATAAAGATTCATAGGCAGTTGTTATGAAACAAACACCATAATGACACCCAGACAGGCTGCAGAATCCTCTTTAGCCAGATGATGTGTGTGGCCTGTGCCTAAGGCCCACCAAATGATAATAACAGTAAAATATGCAGTAAGTAAAGAGAATATTTTTCATAAAAGTTGCACAAAGCATAAAATGTTTCCTGCCATCCTTCTGCCTCCTGCCCACCTTCCTCCCCCTGCCCACCTTCCTCTCCACACCATCAGGAGTTACAGGGCTCGGTACTGACTGCCTCACGGAATTCAATTAACAATCCAAAGAAAAATTAATCCTTAATTTTGTTGGAGTATCATTAAAGAAAAATGAGGGATGGCATTACACATGTACTATAAAAATGGCTAAGCTTTGCACAGTTTTAAAAACTACGCCCAGATTTGTTTGTCTTTTTAAAACAGGGTCATAAATGAATTCTTCCATATTTGACATCTTTTTTCATATGTATAAATTAATATGCAGTAGCGGCACAGGATCAAAATTAATGCACTTCAGAAACAAGCTATCTGTCAAGCTGAAACCACTCAGAGGGAAAGGACAACTCTTGGAAATCTAAGAAACATTACTACCATAAGAAAGATGAAGAAGTCCTTTATGAAGAGTGTTATATTAGGCTACTGATAAAGTTAGACTGCCAACACTGCTTCCACATCCTTAGGAGTCAGAGAGCCCAAATTTTGGTTTCATCTAGGAGTTAAAGAAGCTAAGTTTTTCTTAAGCTCCCTGTTTGCTCTTCCATGTACTGTTGAGAACTGCAAGATTGGCTAAATATGGAAACCATTTAAAGGAATCTTATTAAAAAATCCAACTTCCTAAAATTGAACCTTAAGTGAACTCCAGCATCAGAGGAAACCAGTTAAGTGAGACGAATATTTAGTGCAAGACAGATTAAAGAGGAGGTTATAGTACAAAGACTTGAGATATGAAACATTTTACATCTGTATATTTAATTTGCTACATTTCCCCATATTTTGTAAAAAGACATTCAGAGGGGACAGGTGGTTTGACAGAGTCAGGTATATCTGGATCAAAGTCCTGGCTCAGCCTCTTGTGGATGCTTCATCTTGGGTGATTTTTATCTTTCTATCCCCCAGTTACCCTAGCTATGAAAAACAGAAGCAAGGAGCAAAACAGTGGGGATTTTTCTTGTCTAGAAACTAAGAGAGAAAAACAAGGAAGGGAACTATAATAAGACTATTTCAGCTCAGTCTTTGTTTTGTTTCTTTAAAAAGATTACACTGATGTCTAGTTTTCTTTATTCCATGTATTCAAGCTTGTTTTCTTCTATCTCAATTTTTGATTCCTAAGTATTTCTATTTCTTATCCATGCTTAATTTTTTTGTATTTTTCTTTGATTCATCATTATTTATGTCCATTTGTAAGTATTTCATTTCCTATCTATTCCCAGTTACTCTCATGTGTGCTTGATGATGAAAAACAACAATACTAGATCTCCTTTCTCTTTACATCAGCTAAAGTCTCATACTATCTTCTAATTCTCAGAAAGTGTATAAGAGTGATATCCTGAGAAACATACACATTTTAAGCTTTGTCAGACCCATGAAAGTAATGGAGAAAGTAAATATGTGTGCTGCATCCTTTTTCTAACTCCAGCTGCTGACCCAGGCTCCAACAACATTTAGGGCTAATAAATTTTATTGTGGTCCAGATTACATTCACTCCTATACCTTAGAAGTTCAGAGTCTTCTGAAAATTGCTCCACTGTGTCTTATAGCATCTTCTTCAGTCTTAAACTATAATATGTTAAAGCTCTGAAGTTGGGAAAATTGCCTCAATATTATAGGTAAGATAGGAAAATATTTATGATCTCTAAACATCTGAATTCATTTTGACAAAGCTGATTAATATTCACTCTACAAAAAGTCCACACGAATGCCTGGGTCCCAACACACATTACTTATGCTAAGAGATTCCTTCTAATTCCAGGATAAGACATTTATGAGGTCAGTGGTATCCTCTAGTGTTTTTGTGTGTGTGTGTGTGTGTGTGTGTGTGTGTGTGTGTGTGTGTGTGTGTGTGTGGTACGCGGGCCCCTCACTGCTGTGGCCTCTCCCGCTGCCGAGCACAGACTCCAGACATGCAGGCCCAGCAGCCACGGCTCACGGGCCCAGCCACTCCGCGGCATGTGAGATCTTTCCGGACCGGGGCACGAACCCGTATCCCCTGCTTCGGCAGGCGGACTCTCAACCACTGAGCCACCAGGGAAGCCCTATCCTCTAGCTTTTGATACTCAAGTCCAAAGGCAGAACAACTCCGTATGCTTAGCTTTACAAAAATATATAAACTCTAAAAAGAAACAAAAACAAGTAAATTAAATAAAAATAGTCAATAAATTAAAAATAATTAATAGCAAGGACAAAATCCCCTGACTAGTAACTAGTTTCAATTAAGTTAGTAAAGACATTGGCAGTTCTACTGCCAACGATTGCCCACCAGGTTCTTACTTTGCTCCACTTTTTTGAACTTGAACTTGTTTAATATTTTTAATAGCACTTATCATACTATATTTTGGGCTTTGATGCACTTTTAAGTTTTCCCCAGTAGACTTTGGAGCTTTTGAGAAAAGAAATTTTGTTTTTATTCTGTATCACTGAGCAGCTTAGTCTCGTGACTAGCAAGTAATAGGAGTAACAGGATAAGTATAATAACTACCACATTGGGGGCTCTGATAATATGACAGAAATTATGCCAATTATTTTATATATTATATCAGTTACTCCTTATTGCAACCACCTCAGACAAGTATTAGTATCTCCATTTTTATATGAAAAATTAAGTCTCATGGAGGTTAATAGGTCTGCCCATGTTCACACAGGTTGTAAGATAATTTTAAGCCCAAATTTAATCACCAAATAATAAGTAGTGATTTTTTTATTAAACAAATAAATAAATCTATAAATATATAAACTTAGGGGTATGTGCATATAAATACAGTCTCATATTCACATAATTTTATTCTCATTTCTCCTTTATATATAATGTTCAGACATGTATAAAGAGATTTTATTTGGGAATGAGGAGAAATTGGACTCTGCCTTCTCTTTTTTATTTTTAATTATGTGCTCAGTGAGAACCAAAACTTACCATGGAGTATAGGTAGTTATGACCAGTGATAAAAGAGAAAACAAAATTACTTTGTCCCATATTCTATCTATAAAGCCTGACTGTAAGAGAAGAATCAATGATGATACACTGATTTTGGACATGATTTGGGAGGGGGGGATGATTTTCAGATTCAAACTCAAAGGCAAACCATTAGAACAACAGGCGTTCCTGCTTCCCCTGGAGAGAGGCATTGACTGGCATAGGAAATGCATCATCAGCCAAATCCGTTCCTGCTACACTAACATCTAAGGCACAAGACAGTCTCCTTGAGGCAACAATTCCTTTTAGAAGACGAAATAAGTTGTCTTAGCATAAAACACTACAATCCCCCTTGTGAACAAGAGTGACAGTATTGCCCAAGACATGTGAAAAATATTCCCTCCCATCCTGGACAGCTTCATTCAAGGAAATGCTTTTCAGATCATTGTTCCCCATCTCTTTTCTGTTCCATAAAAAAAAGCACATCTGGCAGTTTTAGGAAGGTAATACTCACATACTTTTTTTTTTTCCTTCTTAGACATTTTAAAAAACAACAACAACAAAGCATCTAGATTAGAAAGAAATAGAGAGTAGAAAGTAATATCAAAGAATGCCATGGGAGTCATTCATTGAATTACAAATTATAGACCCCAAAGGGTCAAAGCTAACTCCTCTGTTTCTTCCTTCTAAGGACCAGCAGTCTCAGAAGTTCTTATAGTTGGGTGCTATATACATTCCATAGTAGGACATGAAAAGAATCCAAGAGGGTTGCAGGCATAAACAATTTTGCAACAGCTAAATGAGGAGTTATTTGGGGTTGCTCACCCCAAATTTCTGTTAGAGGACTTCAGCTCTAAAAATCAGTGGAGTAAATATATTCTACATGCAAAGAATGGAAAGAGTGGCTTTAAGGACTTCATGCTCTGACTTAATCTCTCTGTGTGCAGCCCACTGTTGACTCACTTTGTTTCTTTTTAAAGAAAATGTCCTTTTAAAGCCTCTTCCATTTAAGCAAGAGAAATAATGTATTCTTCTACTTCCTTGCTTAAAGTAACTATCTAATAAGGCTGAACAGTACAATGTCCTATGGTATAAATTCAATAAAAAGCAAAGCAAAGTTAAGGAAATGAAAATTTACACCTCATATGGGAATCAAAAGAAAAACAAGAATGTCATATACAAGAGAAACAATGAATTGAAATCAATGTCTTAAATTTTAAAAATAGTACTTTTTAAAGTACCCAGGAACATAGTAGGTTTGTAAAACCTGTCACTGCTTTCTGAGATCTTTCTACAGGTGCATAATTTAATCATTCCACCTGAAGTGTCAGGCACATAAAGGTATTATTAGTTAACAGTGAATAGTAGTTTAACTTGAAAGAGGAGGCTTGAATTTTGTTTTTAACTATTAAAAACAGACAAAATTAAGTGAATAATTTTATAGTTTTACACAACCACATTTCTTGCTATTTTAACTTTAGCCAAGGTGATCTTCTAAAATGTATGACAACATTTATTTTGAGACCTATTAAGTTTTAACTTTTGGAGAAAGATAAGTGCAATACACCACAGAGACTTCTAACCTTTAAAATTCCTATTGAGAGCCAATTTTAGGAACATATAGAGATTGAAATCAATTTTGTAAATGTGTATTCAGTGAACATTATATGTCGAGCATTATTAGGTGTGTATAGAAAGATAAGGATAAGACCCAGTTCCTATTTTAAAGGATTTTATGGACTAATGAGTGAGACACATCTTATAAATACATTACATACAACAGGTTAAATGCTAAGGTAGGTATGTGTACAGAGTGCGAAGAGAATAGATAAGTAGTAATTAATTCTAACCGAGGGGTTAAAGTTTCTAAAGGAGGTGCTAGCTAAGCTTAATTCTAAAGGAAAGATAGATGTTTGTCCTGTAAACAAGGAATAGAAGTAATCCCTAGCAGATAAAGAGCATATGAAAAGAGACTAAAGTATGGTACAGAATGGTATAATTAGAAGATTATATAAAACAAATATGTTTAGAGTATGACTAAGAGCTTGGGCTCTGAGGAAGACTGCTTGAATTTGGATTCTGATTCCAATATTTATAAGGTACATGGCCTCAAGAGGTTACCTAAACTCTTCATGGCTCAGTTTTCTCATGTGTATAATAGGGTAAATAATAGTAACTCATAGGATTGCTGTGGGGATTAAATTAGGTAATCTATGTAAAGCACTTAGAACATTACCTGCTCTATGGTGAGAACTCCACGGACAATAGCTGTTGTTATGGCAAAGACACTCTATTTGCTATTGCGGAGGCTACCATAACTTGTAAAACACACTCGTTTAGTAATAAATAAAAACAACAACAGTATATCAATTATTTTTTAAGACATTAAATAAACATTACAAAGGTACTGGGGTGCTCCGCATCCATTTAGGAAGTACAAGTGATGATAATTTCCATCATAGCAAGTAGAATAAATTTTTAAAAATATAAAACATATATATATATACATACTCATATATATAAAATATGTGTGTATTTAAGACTTCAGAGAGTTTTGTAGAAAATAAGTCTAAAATAACTAGTTTCTTTTCTAGAGAGTAAAGAAGCCTTTTTTGAGCAAATACCAGTGCCACTTCTCTATCTGTGAGCATTAGCCCTGTCTGGGAATAAATGGGCAAGAAATGGGCCAGCCATGGGCAGAACTCTGCTGGTACAGCAAGAAATACAGCAGTTTTTAATAGTTGCATGGGCTGGCATGATGGATTGGAATCTATTGCATGCCCAAACAGAGCTGATTCTTCTGGCCAGGCAGTGCTTCCCTAAGAGGATTTTGCTGGTAGTATGGCAGCATAGGATGCTTTGGGCTGGGCTGTAAATCAGAGGGAAGTCTCCATATACTGTAGTGCTTCAATCCTAAATTCCCCCTAGAGGGTGCCTGTAATTACTCAGGATAGACCTTACTCAAGACATTTGAAATCAAAGGTAAACTGAAACTCCGGCTGCAATACAAACATACCCCATCTAAATTCCCATTTGGATCAAAATAATCAGCTCCACACCCTACCTACCTGACAGAGAAAGGGATGTGCTCTCTCTGAGGAAAATTATTTTCCTTGGTTCATTTAAATATGCAATCCTACACATACTGTCAAAAATGAAAATACATGAAAGCAAGAGAAAAATAAATACATAGAAGCAGATCCACAAATGAATCAGATACTGGAGTTAGTGAGTTATAGACTTTAAAATTATTATAAATGTTAAAGAAGTTAGAAGAAAAGATAGACAAAATAGGAAAAAAACTATTTCTCAGTAGAGAAATGTAATCTCTACAGATCAAATTGACATTCTAGAGTGGAAATTGTTTTTAAATCTGAAATTGAGAATTTATTGGATATGGGGCTTAATTTCAAACTGAATATGGTAGAAGAAAGTTCAGTGAACTTGAAAATAGGTTAATAGAAATTACCCAAATTGAAGCACATACAGAAAAATGCTTAAAAAAATCTAAGAGCTTGAAAAGAACATGTAGGACAACAAAGCATTTGTGTAACCAGAGTCCCCCCAAAAGAGGAGAATAATCTTAAAAATTGAGCAACTAAGTTATTTTAAATGCCCAGTGAACAGATGTTAAGATAAGCACAAATAAAACTATATTTCATCATACAGAAATTACTGAAGACCAAATTTAAGAAAAAAGTTCTTAAAAATACACTGAGAATAAAGATACTTTACACACAGGAGAACAATATCAACAAAAAAGATGACTGCCATCTCTTCAGAAACAATGCAGCCACAAGTTAATGAAATGCCATCTCTGAAATGATGAGAGAAAAAGAAAGAAATGGCTGTCAAAATATATTTCGTTACTTGTTTTTTCATGGGGATTTAAATTACTGTCTGGTGTCACTTGCCAGTCTGAAAAACTTATTTTAGTGTTTCTTATAAGGTGAGTCTGTTAACAACGAATTCTTGAACAAATTTGTTCATCTGGAAATATTCAAATTTTGCCTTCATTGTTGAAAGATAATCTTTCTACACATAAAATCTTGATTCATAGTTTGTTTTCTGTTCAGTGCTTTGAATATATCCTCTCACTGTCCTTTTGCCTCCATTATTTCTGATGATAAATCAACTGTTAATCTTAGATTCCCTTCTATGTGATGAGTAATTTTTCAAATTGCTTCCAAAATCTCTCTGTTATTGTCTATCAGTATTTTGACTATGATGTGTCTGTGTATTGATCTCTTTATATATATACTACTTGGAGTTCATATAGCATCTTGGATGTTTAGTGTTTCTCATTCAATCTGTCCAATATTTAGTCATTATTTCTTCAAATAGTTTTTCTACTCCTTTCTCTTTCTGCTGTCCTCTGATGCTCTTATTATTTGTGATGGTACACTTCATCCTGTATTTAAGTTCATTGATTCGTTCTGTTGTCAGTTAAAATCTACGATTGAATCCCTTTAGTAATTTTTTTCAATTTCAGTTTTTGTATGTTTTAATTCCAGCCTTACTACTTAAAAATAATTTCTGTCTTTTTATGGATATTCCCTACTTCATAAAACACTGTCATCATATCTTTCTTTAATTCTTTAAACATAATATTCTTTAGTTCTTTGAACCTATCTATAATATTGTTTTGAAGTCTTCTATGTCCAACACCTCAGCCCTCTCAAAGACAGTTTCTATTACCTGCTTTTCTTTATCTTTGTATGGGTCACACTTCCCTCCTTCTTTATATGTCTTGGGCAAAATTTTTTAATTCTCTTTTTTTTGCATTGCTTATGCATGTTTTTGGCCATATGGTATATGGTGTGAGTTTCATATGGCTCAGAAAAATCCATCCTATTAAAGAGAAGCAACTCAAAAGTCTATAGTCATGTCTTCATATGCCACCATCAAAAAAAACACAAAATAATTACTGCTGCTAGGAACTTCCACAGGGAAAAAAATTGTAAATTTCTATTATTTTAACTTCCATGAGTTTTCTCTGTATAGTATGGCCCAATAAGAGAAGTTTTCCAATACTAGTACTTAGAACATATCCTTATATAGTTCCTTCAGTTATATATAGAAAATTCTCCATTCAATCACATTCCTAGCCTGTTCTTCATTTCAGAGCTCCTGGGCCCTTTCCTTACGTCTGTGAACTATTCTAAATACTCATTCTTGGCCTGTTTTGAACCACAGATGAGCACCTAATTTGGTTATCTTTCTTTACACTTAGTGCTGGCCTTGATGATGACCGGAGGTTCATGGTTCACCCATGCACACATCTAATTCAGACATCAAACTTTACCATTTTGATATTTTGAAATGTTTTTTCTTTCTATGTATCAGATGTGGCTTTCATTTCCAGCACTTTTGTTTTTCCTATTGGTTTTACGGTTTAACAAGGAAATTTCACAGCATATATTTCATCAAATTGCATTTACTTAGAGAAAAAAGAAGATGATTGATAAAATATACAAGTGGCAAAAATTATTTGGTTACCATCAATGTTATGTCCCTAGATAGTGTTTAACTTGGCAATATACTAACAGCCAATTTTTTTCTCTTCAAAGAAAAAGATGTAAACACTTCCAAGATTGAATTAGTCTTTGTGTAATTCATTCAGGGATGTTTTAGCAGTTTTTGCAGTTCTGCATAATAGCATACTAGGATTTCTCTAACACAAGTTCTTCTGGGACCAAAAGTTATTAATTTCCCAAGAAACACAGAAAAAACTTGGATGAGTTGCAAGTGAAACTACATACCTAGATAAAAAGGCTAAATAGTGAAGATGTCAATTCTTCCCAAATGAATCTATGAATTTAATACAATCATAAAGAAAATATCAGAAAAGTTTGTTTTTTCATATCTGACAAAACTGTTCAAAAGATTTTCTAGATGATATATGTGAGAGACTAGATATGAAATATTTGAGAAGTAACATTATGGCATATGTAAAAATTACTTTAAAGACTTAATAAATAAAAGAATAAAGCAGAAATAGATCAATGGTAAAGATGAGAAAGATCAGAAACAGATAAAAATTTATTTAATAATTGAGGATATAATAAATATTGTATGCCAAATCGGTGGAGAAAGAATTCAGTAGCAATGGGAAAATTGTTAACCATTAGTAAAAAATAAAATTGGATTTCTATGTCACACCATACATCAAAATTCTAGATGAACCAAAGATCTAAATAAAAACACAAGAATAAATACAGATGATAATTATATAATTTGAATGGAAACATTTTATACATGACACCACTTAAACAGAAAGTGTGAAGGAAAAGATTGTTGGATCCAACTACATAAATATACAAAGTAAAAAGCCCCCTCATAATTGTACCATATCTAAGGGCAATGAATCAACAGAATTAATATGTAAATATCTCTCACAAATCAAGAAAAAGTCACCAGTAAGTACCCAGGCTAAGGAAGAACACCAAATATTAATGAAAGAGGAAATACAAAGGAAAACATCCCACATCACCAACAATTAATAAATGCAAATTAAAACAATGGAATATACACACATGCGCACACATACACACACACACACACATATGGCTGGAGAAAATAAATTTTCACAATATCAAAAGGCATAAATCAGTACATTTTTAAACTGAGAATTGATCACATATCAAAAGTGTTAAAATATTTATTATGCATTGATCTAATAGCTGCATTTCCAGAAATCTGTCATAAGGAAACAATCATGAAAATATGATAGATTTATCTATGAGAATACTATTGTTTACAATAGTGAAAAATTGGAAGTACTTAAAAGGACTGACTGATTAAATTAGTGCAAAGATAGAGCGAATAATAGGTAGCCATTCAAAATAAAACCCTAGATGATATTAGTGGCCTATAAGATGAAAATATTTGTGTTAAATCGTATATAATCCCACTAAAGTGTGTTTGTGTGTGTGTGTACTTCATTAACAGTGAAAACATGATTTTTTTCTCCTTTCGTCTACCTGCATTTACAAACATTTTAACAACATATAAAATGAAGGAAAGAGTTATTGCTAAATTAATTATTAATATATGCCTTCGTCATTAAATTCAAATTTCTGAGTGAGTAGTGTATCTGTGCTTCTGTGTCAGAGTTTGGTTAACAATAGATCTAATCTCAATTAAATCTTACAGGGATTTTATCTTGTTCATCTTTCCACCCATATGAAACAGTACAGTGCTTTAAACAAAGCAGCGTATTTCAAGCTACCTTTTGTTGAATTTCACCTCCTCCATTTTGCTTTTACCCCTGATTCACTCAGCTTAGTTTTCCTTTTAGCTGTAGTAAATTCCCCAGTGGTAGAGGACTGCAATAACCCGTCCAGGTTCCACTGTTGATTCTCCCTTTTGTTTAGCTGGAGACCTAGGCAATGATTACAACCTTGAAAACTCCACTCCTCTTCTGTTGCTCTAAGAGTGGTATTATTTTGTTCTTTAATTAGAATATAAGCTTCTTGAGCACTGGAACAATGCAATGTTTTTAGATCTTTTTTTCTTCTCTAATGATAACTGTGTTTTACACAGAATGGACAAAGAAAGCAGACATTTGAGGAAGAAAGTCATGATATAGATCAGAAAATGTCATTTTCTCTTGAATACCTTCCCACTTCCACAGCAAGGATTTAGCACTCACTCTTTTAACTGTGTTCCCCTGGTACATGGTATGATGTGTATACTGTATTTTCCCCTCTTTATAATAGTTTCATATATACATACCTCACACCTCTGCCAGAAGTAAATGCTTTGTGGCCAGGGCATTTTTTTTTTTTAACTATATCTCTATATTTTCAATCACCAATACCTCAGAGCATATAGTGATCCCTCAAAAAATGAGTTCATAAATTGATGTGTCATTTGGTCACTTTAGTACTATCAACTCTGCAACTTTAGGATGATCAATTAGGTCTTTGAAATTATTTTTTCATTTATACAACAAAAATAATACTATCTACTTCATAAGATTATTGGAAGGATCAAATGAGACAAGTAGAACATGATATGTTAATTGCTTTTTACAAAAAACTATATTAAATGCTCAATAAATACAAGTGATTCCAATTCTAAGATTATTATTGAATCCAAATGAACTTTTTATGTTCATTTGCAAAAAAAGGTCTTACCCAGGTTTAGGCAGCTTACATGCTCTTTAGCCTTATTTTAACTTCCTTCCCAAACATGCTATCACTGATGGTGGTACACTTTTACATCTTTGTAAAGAGATCATATTTTCATTCCTAATATTCACATATACAGAAATTTGGCAATTTTTCCTTCTTTATTAGATTGTGATGAACTCCAGAACACATTGTCTTATTCATGTTTGTGGCCTCAGGACTGAAAGACGTGCCTAGGTTAGTAACTAACATATGTTAGATGCTTAATACATTTTTTTGAACGATAAAAGTGAAAAAGAATTATGGATAAGAATTTTAAAATGCCACTTATACCCTATCTCAAAGTATGGAATAAATATTGGCATAGTTTGCAACATTAGAAATGCTATGAAAATAATTTACACGAATTATACTACTAATGCGGACCCAACCAGTTTTTTAGGTTCTATTATACTTAGTCTTTGTCCTGGAACTGAACTTTGGCAGGTAGGAAGTATGCTCTAGTTATTCACTTTTATCCTGTGGAAGGAAGACCATGGGATTTCAAAATTAATTTTGACAGATATGACAAATGGGGGTTGCCATTTCGCACCTAGAGCGTGAATATTTCAATGGCAAAGAGTCAGCAACTGTTAATTAAAAATGGGTATTGTTAATTGGGCCCAGTGTTGTGGTTTTGTCAGCAGCTTCAGATCCTTTCAAACCTATTTCAGTGGATCTTCATGAGCTGATAAGATAAATGTCTTTTCTTTCTAGTGTGGATGATAGCTATTGTGACCCCGATTTTCTTCCTTCATCATATTAGTTCTATAGGTGTATATAATTTTATAAAGTGCAGAAACTCACAAGGACTGAAATGTGGCTCAAGAGTCCTCCATTTCTCTCAATCCAAAATATTTATTAAACACAACAATATGATAGATACTTATTCATTTTACAATATTGTGTAACATAGAGATGGAGCAGTAATTTTGGAAGATTCTTTTCACACCAAAAGAGGAAATCTGTTTAAATGTAAAAGTATCTGAGATAAAACAAGAAAGATTCTTTTTTCTAGGTTATTACAATCTACAAATGTTCAATTCTCCAATTTATTTTTGTCATCAAAATGTGTAACTGACACAATGTAATATTTTCATGTATAAATAGTATTTCTGTAGACCAAAAAAATAATGATGTAAGTAACCGTGTATTGGAACAGAGAATTAACTGGGCCAATTTTAACCTGATAATCCCATTAACATCAATTTAAAAAATCACAAAACCCTGAAGTATATATTTGGAGGTTAAATTCCATTTTTAAATTATTCTCTGTTCCAAGTAGGTTAACTTTAGAATTGTATAACAATATCTCCACGTTTCTAATGACTGTGAGAATGCTAATCAGAGTGAGTGTATAGGGGATGTTTGAGGAAGGGAGGGAGACACGAAGAGCTAGTCACTCTAGACAGCTTGTCTTTTTCAATTTTTCCCCTCCCATATTATTCTGATTCAATTGTTTTGGGAGCCAGTGGACAATATACTACAGAAAGAGATACCCCCAAAGCCATTCTGAATGTGCACATTTGAGGATAAAACATTCTTCTCTATTCTTGGTTAAATATCAGTTAAACCAAGTAAATATCATTAACATGGTGAGACATTCAAGTTCAATAGTGCAAATGCTCAGAGGCCTTATCTGGCCCTCAATCTAAATTAGGCAAATTCCTCTTAATCCTCTCATAGATCCTTCTAATTTCCTTCACAAAAATTTTCAAAATTTTTAATTACATACACATACATACACACATATACTATGCTGAAAGCTCTGTAAAACAAAGTAACACATTACCTTTATTAATGCATGTCTGTGTAGAACCAGTGCCTAGCATGGTATCTGGTATGGAGTTGGTGTTCAGTAATTTCTTACTGAACGAATGTATGGATGAAAGAATGAAACAGTGATGGCAATTCTGGGGTATTGCTTTAGTCTGAGAAAGTTGAAAGCTATAGGTTAGTAACATTTGCATTATTTGCCTAATAATTATTACCTAAATCACTACAAAAACTATACAAAAATGATGTAAACTATGAAAGAAACTGCTATCTTGAGGGATTTGACCTATATTCCAATCAAAGTAGAACTAGGTACTCTTATATTTCTTAAAATTTTTATTTACATACTTACTCCAAAACAAAATGAAACAAAGCACTAACACAATGAGAAAATGAAGATGATTCTTACAATAAGCATTAGAATCAATTTATCTGCCAATTTGTGATAATAAATAATACCTATATTTAAAACATGGTCTCTCTCTCTCCTCTCCCACACGCACACAACAAACACACATTCACAAAAAAACACTGTTATTCATTTTCATTTTACTCTTCTGCAGTTACAAATAAGCATCAAATACAAACAAGCCCTTCCAAATAGCGCTTAGGCACATAACAACCTCCTGAAGCCATCGAAATAATATAGCTAATGTGTGAACTAGAATTTTCTAGTTCTAGAGGTGTGCATGTTGTTAAATGCCTACTTAATCTCCGGCTTCTTGGAGCTTCTAGCAATTAATACCAATGAAAGTATGACTTTTTTTAGTCTTAATATTTATTTTCTAGAAAACCACTAATTCATTTTATTTCCACTACTGACAGCTATCAAATAATAATAGCTGTGGGTTTACATCAGGCTGGTTTGTGTTCAATCTTTTTATCTACAAGAGAAAGATTCCATATCCTTTTACCAATGCCCTGAACCAAAAGAGACCCCAAAATAGACTTACTCACAACTGAGCCCTGGTGACCAGAAATATGGCGATAAATGTTGAACTGAAAAGGTAGGATTTCACAAAGCTTTTGTCTATAATCCTCAAAGTAGAGTAGTTGGTACTGCTGCAGAGTTAATTAGCATACATGTGGAAGCAGTTTATGGAAGCAGTTTAATCCCAAACAAATGTGAAAATAAGCTCACATTGTTTTGTAGAATGATTTACATTCATTATCATCTACTTAAACACACACACACACACACACACACACACACACACTTTAAAAAAGAATCATTATTCCTTCCAGAAAATCGGAATAAAGAATTTCCATATTTGTACTTTTGAAAATTATGTATTTCCAGACAAGGTCATATTTCCTCAAATCAAAATAAAGTGGAAGCTTTGTCTAAAGCTATGGTTTCCAAACTTCATCCAGATACAGAGAGATTACCGCATGACATAGGATTCATGAAATGAGTCAACACGTTTAACTGACTGTATAACATTAGAAAACTAAACTTGCTTTACTAGTTTCTATAAGAGACATTTTGACACATCATTAAATGAGATCTCTATAAAAGGCACATGATGGAAATAGCTCCAATACTCATATTACTCTATGGAAAAATAGGCTTATATTTTAATATGGCTTATAAAACCATCTCATTATTTGCTGTGATTATGGTTTTCTGTGGACACAATTTGACAAGAGATACAGTTGTAACTCGTAATGATGAATCATATTGTAATGCAGTTTGACTGCTCATGGGAATCTAACATCAACGTTAATATATATATCGTAGACTGAATGGCTGCCTCAGGATCCTTTGAAATAATCTAAGTGGGACGCTCAGAACAAAAAAAAGTGGAGTCTCCCAACTCTTGGTCTTCTTGAACCATTATATTAAGAATGAGGCCAAAACTCAAATGACCTACAGATGTAGTGAATGAGGCAATGTTTACCTAGGGATAACTTATTTGTAAAGCACTCGATCAACTTACCTATGCTTTAAAATACAAGCCTTTATTCAATCAAATATTTAGGGTAGGGTACTCACCATGTGCCAGGCACAGGACCAAAGCTTTTGACACAGTGTGAACAAGAAAGTTAATGTTCCTGGTCTTTACCGGGTTATAGCCTCATGGGGGAAATAGTTACGCAATATGAAAATTTCTAACTGTGGGATAAATGTTATAATGAGGAAATCACAAAGCAGTCATAGTCTACAGGAGAGCCACGTAACCTAGAGGTTGGAAGTACGGGAGTACGCCAGGGGTGACTACTCTAGGTAACTAAAATGAGAACAAATAGAAGGCAATGCAGGGAAGAGAAAGGGAAATATTCCCAAGAGACGTTGTCTGGGATTGCTGGAATTTCAAATTTGAATGTGAACGGTTAGTGATACATAATGCTACAGAGATAAGTAGGGGTCAGTCCTGGAGGCATATAAATGACTGTGAACTTTATCCTCTGTCTTAACAACTACTTGCCTACTCCAATACCACTCTTCTGTGACACTGAACAGTGCATTCAGTACATATTTGATGATCAATTGGAATTTTGGATATGATGGATCTATCTTAGATCCCATCCAAAGGTACTAGTTATGGTAGATTCAAAATGAAGCACCCATCCTTTCTTATTTTCAGCACTGTTTGTTCCCACTCATGAAGATTCTTCGAGTACATTTCTAGTTTAAAGGCAAAGTGCTTGCCCATACTGTGTCATGTTTCAATATAAAGTTATTCCAAATCACCAATACTCCATTAATTCCTTTTAAGTTTTACTTTCCCTGGCTGACATGGTTGCCTTCTCTTGGAAAGTACATAGGATGGGCTTAGAAGACACATAAATTTAAACAAGCTTGATCTGTGGGTAGGAAATACAAATTGTGTAGCAACTACAGAATTTATTTGATGTTGCAAACGTGATTTACTGGGTCCAGGATTATTTATTTCAGTCAGACTTGTACTTTAGGTATGTTTCACTTTCAGGTAATGCTTCTACTCAGATTAGTTGTTCTTCACCCTATCATGACAGCAACAGGAATACCTATCATGTATCATGTCCTATCATGACAGCAACAGGAATACCATGCAACATCATGATTACAGAAGTGCAATGCTGCAAAAGAAATAATAAAGTTATATGCCAGTGATCCTTTTTTAGAGAATTATACCTCAAACTGTGTTATTATAAGAGGTCAGTTGGAGATTTTTAAGAACACATTGATCCCTTGAATCTCTTCTGAGGTCAGTATAAAAGAGGAACATCTGCTTTCATTCAAACCTCATGGGCGTTCTTACAGTTAACGCAAAAACAGCTGAGTTTTGTGAAGACAGATTCCTACCAACAGATTCGTGTAAAATAGTTTTTTTTCTGTGCTCCCCTTTTTTGGCAATAGAATGAGAGCCCTCTGAAAAGGCTTCCCGTAGCTGTCCTGGATTTTTAATCTCTGTATTCCTTTTAGGGGGGGAATTGGGCATTTCCAAAATCACACAGAGACTAGAGACACCATTATTTGAGTGGCGCCAACTAATAAATCACAATTTTCTTTTGGAACCAGTAGCCTCGCAATTCCCTGGTTATTTAGCCAACCATATTGGCAGACCAAAATATTATAAATGACACATCTCTTTCCTGGTTATTGCTTTTCTTTGTGATATTCTGTAAATTCTCTTTGTTGAACAGGACTTCCTCAGAGGGAAACTTAGAAGTATGGGAAAACTGAGAATGAACTTTTTCTTCACTTTAAGAACACTTTAAATCAATAACAAATTTGTGGCAGTTTTCTCACTTTTTACCTCCCTGAGTAGGAAGGGAACACCTGTTTCAAATTCACTGATAATTTGTAAAATGAATTTTCACTTAATTTAGACTACAGCATTAGTTGATTTCCCTTTTATCCCCTGAATGTGAAAATCCCTTGGAACTTCCAAAGTGAATTAAATTTATTGGTAAAAACTGGTGAGGGAGGTGTTTCTACCATGAGGCTATATAAAGAAACTTTTATTTCTGTTGCTTTTCCTCATTTTTTTACCACTATGACTCAAGAGAAAATACATCTGAGATCAACAATCCTGACACACATAAACCCAGAGAAAGTTTTTATGCATATATTTTTTTCATTGACCTCCATACTGCTAGAGATGTTTTCATTTTTTAAAGACAAATTTATCATGTCATTCCACTGCTAAAAATCTTTTAGTACATAATCTCCATTCCTTTCAGGGAAAGAAAGCAACAACCCTCTTTATGATTACGTGAAAAATGAAGTTCTCAATCCAGTCAAATAATAAATAAATAGAAATATATAACCCATGATGCAGAGGTGCTACTCTATTAAAATGAATTGAGAATAAAATGATTATTATCCCATATTCTATATTCAAAAAGGAAAAGGCTAGTAGTTCTTTGGTCATAGTACAAGTAACCCCTAGAACCAATTTTGAGCCCATCCTAATCTATTAGGCACTTATATTAGATACTAATCTATCAGTAGCCACATTTTTGAAAGCCAGCTGAACAGTGACACTCCCAGTCAGTAACAGCCTCATTTCAGTGACCAAGCTTCTTAGAATCAGCCATGCAGTAAGAACCACACTGTAGTGGCCACCCTTCCAAGGCTAAATACTCCAGCTTCTAAAAGTATGCCAATCCCAGAGCTCCATACTTCCTCAAACCCACAATAGTTTGTTCAGAGAGACCGTTTTATAAGAACCCTTCTCCTTTGCTTACGAAGCACAAATTTAGCTTTTTCAGCTTTTGAGTGATAGCCTCTTAACAGAACTAACTTATTTAATCCTCATAATACTGCTAGAGGTAGGACCATTATCATTATTGCATCCATTTTACAGATAAAGATATGGAATTAGAGATATTCAGTGACTTACCCAACATCATTCAATAAAGAAACAGTAAAGGAGAATTTGAGTCCAGATAATCTGGTTTCTGAGTCCATGCTCTTAACCACTAATACATATAGCTTCTCTTCTTAAGTGCTAACTCGTCATCTTCACTTCTCAAAACTGCTCAACTTTTGCCACTCACTCCTGCCATAGCAAATTAGGCACTTGAAGTTCCCTAATGCTCCATGTCTGCCGTTTCCTCTGATCTCTTCATACACATAATTCCCTTAGCAGAAAACATTCCCTTTTTCACATTTGGTAGTGTACATATGTCCATGCTACTCTGTCACTTTGTCCCAGCTTACTCCCCCGCCCCACCGCGTGTCCTCAAGTCCATTCTCTACGTCCGTGTCTTTATTCCTGTCCTGCCCCTAGGTTCATCAGAACCTTTTCTTTTTTCTCTTATTTTTTTAGATTCCATATATATGTGTTAGCATACAGTATTTGTTTTTCTCTTTCTTACTTACTTCAGTGTAAAATAGATAGCTAGTGGGAAGGAGTTGCATAGCACAGGGAGATCAGCTCGGTGCTTTGTGACCACCTAGAGGGGTGGGATAGGGAGGGAGGGAGGGAGGCGCAAGAGGGAAGAGATATGGGGATATATGTATACGTATAGCTGATTCACTTTGTTATACAGCAGAAACTAACACACCATTGTAAAGCAATTATACTCCATTAAAGATGTAAAAAATAATTGTTCTTAAGTGTTAGTGTTGATTCTTAAGAAATACTTTTATTATTCATTACTTCAAAATGTAAGACATTTGTCTGGCTTTGAGATAAAAATGCTAATTCCTGTGTAAAATAAAAAGATAACTAATAAAAACAAAACAAAACAAAAACAACACAAAAAGAACATTCCCTTCCCACCTCAATATGCCTAGGGGAATACCATTCTTCATTAACTTTTACATTTACTCTAAGAGACCTCTAACAGTACCTTGTTTTATAAATGTGAAATTGAGATCCAAAAAGATAAATAATGTGTCCCAAAGTCACACAGCCAACAAGTAATAAAAACAGGACTAAAACATGTTAATTCTGACTCACAGTTCTGCTGTTTCTCATAGGAAATAATTTCTGCCATCTTAATCACTTTGTTCTTCCTCTCAAAACCATCTCTGGTTTCTCTATATTCATTCTGCTTTTTTTTTTTTTTTTTTTTTTTTTTCCCTCAAAATGGAACACATTAAAGGCCTGACTAAAATAGTACCAAGTAGAAGGCTTTTTATTTAGAGTTCACACATCATAATATTCCATAACCCATTTGTCCATTTGAGGTACAATATATGTTACAGTTATAAGCTGATCTCTTTCAACTTCTTTATCAAAGCCTTAGAATTCCAAACCCATAAAACAGGAATAATAACATGCTTGCCTCCAGGGGTGGTTTAGAAGATTAAATATGATAATTCACCCAATGTGCTTATTAGCACAATCACTGACACCTTGACACACCCTAGAATGGTGGCTTTTTGTCCTATTTTAATCATGCCTAGTTATCTCTTATTAAATGTTTTAAATAGTAATAACAAGTTTTTAAAGAAGGGCTTGCTCTCTGATCAGTTGTTCTTCATGCTAGTGGAAGACACACCCCTAATCCCCAAAAGATCGGGTGCTTTTGAAAACTAGTAAAATTTTGGTTGAATATGAATATTTGCTTGGTTGTTGACTCTGTGTAGAATCACATCAAAATAGGTTACACCAAAAGTGGGAAGAATCTGTGCCACTATTTATGTCACTAGAAATCCTTCATAAATAAATAAATAAACCACCTCATCTCAATTTCCTGCATACCACTGCCACATTAGTTGGGTTCAACATCTTCATGAAGTACCTGCTTTTCCCTATAGATGTGCCATGACTCTTACCTGTTGCCTTACTCTACACATGTCTGGACACCTTTAAGATAGAAGTCCCTGTCTTTTTCAACACTCTATCATATCCAGTGCTAGTAGAGTACTTTGAACACTACAGGTGCTCAGTACATTTTTGTGTTCTATCAATTTACATTTGCACATCATAAATTAAAGGCCTGGGGGTCCCTCAAAATTTCTTTTAGTATTATGATCATTTTAAAAGATACTGAACTATATTTTTAAATGTAAAACTTCAGCATTCATTGATACAGATAAGCACTGAAAAGCTTAAATCCTAAATCAAAATGTAGTTTAGGATTTGATTTACATCTACTTGATTTACTTGATTTTTAAAAATATGTGAGAAGTTACACTCAAACTTTAACATATCAGATTTTATCATAGGTAGTTTAAAAGGAGATAATAGAAATATGGTTTAAGTTTGAAAATTCAAATTTTAGGTAATCAAAGTCTAGAACGCTGAGTACCTATTATGCATTTAGAATACTGTTTGGTTCACAGTAAGTTTTCAATAAAGTTTTATTAAATAAATTAATTAGAAGTCTTTGACGATACCTGGAGTCTATGCTTAGAAAATTATAACATATTCAGATTACCTTCTATTGTAAATCTTAGTTTCCCCATTTGCTTTTTCCAATTTATTTTTAAAAATTACTATGATGACTAGTGTTTTAAATCTGCTTATTTCAACACTTGGGCACAATCTGAACTGTTCCGTAGAGAGCAATCAGAGAACTAGCATTTCTTTTTATTATCAAAACCAATATAAAAATTAATTAACATCATTAACATTTCCATGATCATAAATTTTGCCACTGCATAGGGTGTCACACTTGCACTGAACTTAATGGAATACTGAGAAAGGTCTCAGAAAGTATAATGGAATAATACAAGACTCTCAGATAAAAGTAAATACTTTTCTCCAAAGGAAGTATAAAGTAAGCCTGTTGAAAACAAATTTCTTCTGGTTCACCTCCAGATATTTTTCTACCTTCTCACATCTTCCTTTCCAGAGCTACTTCTCACTCTAGTTCTCACTTGCTAATGCTCCATGTTGTTATCCATCACGTCTATGGATGTTTTCTCCTCTTTGTTCCGTATCAGTTCATTCAAGGAACCTATTCATTCATTTCTCCCTTCCTCATTGTTTCATGTGTATATGTCTGATTTTCCTGAATGTTGTAGAGAAACAGCCTTTATACTGTAACCTTCCAAAGAAATTAAAATTAAATAGTATACAGCTTTGGGCTTCCCTGGTGGCGCAGTGGTTGAGAGTCCTCCTGCCGAGGCAGGCGACACGGGTTCGTGCCCCGGTCCAGGAAGATCCCACGTGCCACGGAGCGGCTGGGCCCAGGAGAGGCCGCAACAGTGAGAGGCCTGCCTACTGCAAAAAAAAAAAAAAAATAGTATACAGCTTTGTTTCTAAAAAAAGAAAAACTTTGTGTCGTGCTATACTTTTGAATTCTCTTCTCTCCTCTCTTCCCTCTACTCCCCTCTTTCCTCAGCCCCTCCTGTTCCTATTTATTTTTATGTAGTTACCCGCCTTTTTGTTTTCTTATCTGTAGCCAACATATTCCCTTCAAGTCTGACTTATCACCCCAGGCTACCCTATCATTCTAACCATTTATCAAAGAATTATACAAACCAAGAAGAACCAAACCAAGATAAACCAAAGTATTATCTCTCCAAAAGGAATCTTGGTGCCAACTGTCAAGATTGTTTTACAGCCTGCTACAGGTGTAATCTCTGAACTCTCCTCAGCAGTATCCCTGAACACGTGTTATCTGGAGATGGTATTCTGGAACCTGCAAATTGAAATGTAACCAAGCATGACCTCTGGATGTCAAGGAGGGCGATGTTGTCAGCCAGTGATGGTTTACCCTTGTGTACCTCTTCTTTCCAAAAGAGATAAAATCTGTCCCTTTCGTTGAGTTCTCATCTTGGCAATTCGTATTCTACTTACTCTTACTTTCAGGAAGATATCTGTTCTGTCTGTATTTGTGGCTGTATAACCCTACTCTTACCTTCTGAACAAATCCCCACTCTGAAACTTTTCCAGGGTAGAAGAGAATCATTTGATTGGGATGAGACAAACAACTTACTTTAAGAAAACAATAAGCTGTTTTCTTCACTTGCTTTCTCTATCAAGAATAGAAAATTATGATTTTAAAAAATTCAGCAAGAGCTTGCTCTTATTGCATTTCATGCTATTTCTGAGTTTGTGAGCTCTCAGCAGCCTTCCATGGTGTCAACCCATTATATACCTTAAAAAAAACTGCCTCCATTAAACTTTAAGCTGTCAAGGCTTACAACGAAAAGATGCAATTTTTTTCACTGCAGGAAAGGTCTGATTTAGTAACAGGCTATAAGCTAACAGAGCAGCAGAATCCACATATAATGTTTCATAGAAAGGGAAAAAAAAAACCATGCTGTTTTTTTGTGTGCTTCAACCTTGTTTTTTCTCTTTTCTTATTTAAAAAAAAAAAAAAAACGGTCCACTTAGCTTTCAAATACAAAAGAGACTAGGAAGTGTTTTCCTCTTTCGTTTGTGGCTACAAATCTTGGTGTTCAAGCACTTACAGACATGCAGTTGGTTTATGCACCTTTTATATTGGAAGGGGCACCATAGAGGAAAAAAAAAATGTTAGTCCACATTGCCGTCTAGCTTTCATGTTTAATATTGATTTAATTAGTCATTTAATTCCAAACACCCTTATTATCTACTTGTTTGAAAAGGCTATTTACTTTCACCACAATGCATACATTAAAACAAGTGACTGAATAGAAAACCAGGCTAGTGGCCTGGTGCTTTCTTGGTGCAGAAATGATATCCTCCTCCCCCACTTTAGCTCCAGCATCACAATGTCAAACATTCCGCATACATTCCCTAAGGAATCTGCAAGGCTAATTAGGGTGAGCTTCACCATAAAGAATACAGTTGTTAAAACAGCTTCTGTACACACGAGAGTAATGAGCATTCTTTACACATGCTGTGATTTGTTACTGCAATTTGCAGTCCTATATCTCTTAGGAAATAACTCATGTGTTGTTATTTATTGCATGTATGATTATTAATGATATATTAACAACTGTTGAAAGCAACTTATTTCACCTCAATAACTCACGCACTTAGCTCAATGTTTAAAGAGCTGGGGAGGCATCAATTCTTCCAGGAAACTATGCTTTTGTTTTTTTCTTCCTCCAGGATAGTAAAGAAAATGCCCGAAGTCTGAGAAGTATTATTTAACTTGCCTTAAAAAGATTTTATCATGGTTATAGGAGAGTGTTGTTTACAAGTTTTTGAATCTTTCAATAATTCACACCATCTGTATAATCCAGTGTCTGATATTAAAAATAAAACTCAAATATCGTGTGTCAATTTTTATTAGTGACGAATAGGGACAATATCATGTAAATAGCTATCTTTTTTATTAATGTTACTAGAAGAAATATGTTAGTGCTCATTCAAACTTAATTCAAATATAGTTACCTAAATACTTCAAACTGCTGTTAGTAGCTTATCTCACATTAAATATACAAAGAAGTTTAAGTTACTGACTTAAATATTATGTGTGAGACATCACACATTCAGCATAGATGAAAACTGAGCTCCTTACTGCTTCACCTTCAGCACTGACAGATTTTTACCAATTAACTACTGCCCAAATGTCTTCTGATAATTGGAACACAGAAGTAAGAGAGCCTTTGTTTCAGAAATTAGAAATATAGCATTAGGTCTAAACTTTCATGATTCTTTGAGACACTACATGGGATGATTTCAGGGTCTCAAGACCTGTTTTGGCTTACCCGAAATCATGGCTGCTGTGTGCTTGCATCCCTGCAGGCATCTCTTCCAAAGACATAAATTGCATTACAAATGTGGTACATTTCCAGAGAGACAAAAGATTCTGTCTTTTGAAATATTCAGAGATCTGAAGAAAGCACTGCACTATACTCAGGTTCATTACCAAACACTCAGATAATGTCATAGATCTACATGATACTAGAGGCAAATAAATGATTATTTCAGCTTTCATGATCAGAAAGGATGATTGTTGACACAAAGTGATGCCATATGATGAGACAGCACCTAGGCTGCTAGTTATTCAAGTTTATAAAATCATTTCTGACAAGCGTTCATTTCATGAGGGTTTTCAAGCTCTTGTGAAATAGAGTTTTGCAAAGAATTCTGTTGGAGTCATTGAAAAAGCTGATATTAAATACTACCTTCTTTGAAATATAAACCATTGCACAGTTTGTGTGCATGTGTGTGCGTGTGTGTGTGTGTGTGTGTGTGTTTATACTTTCAAATGGATTGCATTAAAAAGTCAGTTGAGGGCGTTCAGTTCTCGAAGGAAGAGTATGATGCTAGAAGCATGAGGCAGAAAATAGTGTAACAATAAACAAGCAAAGAAACAAATCAGCAAGCAATGGGGGTGGGTCTCCAAAACAGTCTTTCTAGCAAGACTGAAGGGACAGGACTGGAAGGAAAGCAACACATCTGCATATCTAAGGAGAATGATAACAACATCAGATGAAACAAGTGAATATCAGGATTGAAAAGGCTGCAGGAGTTTGCAAGCAGATGTCAAAAAGCATACCAGAAAATGTCAAGAAAAGTATAACAAGCAGCTAAAACTGGTTGCAGAGATTAGGGTGTTAAATATATGCATGAAGAGAACACTTTTCTGTGCCTTACAGACCCAAGAGCTGCTTCACAAGCAAGAAGGGGAAAAAGAGCTTCATAAATAATTTCTGCAAATAAAACTGGGGTCAGAATGTAAACAAAGGTAGAAAGCAAATAAAACTCTGCTTGGAACTTGCTTCCAGAGTCCCTGTGCCAGGCTACTTTACCAGATAATAACAGGATGACCCTTTATTAAATAGAAATTGTAAAATGCACTAGGTCTAGAAGGGAAATATAGAGAGATGTCCAGAGGTAATTATTATAATCTGTAACTTTCAGAAGTCTACTTTTTGAAATATTACAAGTAGGAATTAGAGTTGCAGAACTGTTTATGTCTTCATTGCAAAATTTACGGTAGAATCAAGTTTTCTGAGCTCAACCTGAGGGATTCTTCTTTAATGTAATTTTTGGACATAATTCTAATTCCAAAGATTCACAAATTTACTCTAATTAGGTGTGAATAATTTACAGACAAGTTACCTGATCAACTGGGCAAAATCAATAAAGTTACAGGAAAACTATCACAGGGACATCCACTATTAGCTTAATTTTTAGTTTAAACTTTCATTCTTATTGAGAACCAAATGACAGCACAAAATCCTTCCCTCTTTAGAACATGACTAAAAAAGTTATTCTCTAAGAATAAGCATTACTATACCAAGATTTCTGCCCAAATTCAGTGAGACTAGCAGGACATTAACTATGAAAACAAAACAAAACAAAACTACACCATGGTGGTACCACAAACTCTGTACCTTGGTTTCTCTTTCAAGGACAAACTACGTCTTAAGAGACCAGAAACCCTTAACAATATAGTCTTAAAGACTTTGCATCTAAGCTTCTTTTGTGTGCGTTTCTCCTAAAGACATGTCAGTCTTGCTCACCAAGACTGCAACTAAGTAAGTTCTCAATAAATATTTGTTGACTTGAATTTGCTATATATTCAAATACTCTGGGCCATTCTTTTGCTAGTGCTGTACTTGCTCCTGGTCTTCTCAGCTCCAAAGCTAGTTAGTAAGTGTGATTCTTAATCAGACATTTCTAAAAGACTCATTTTCTCAGGGATCTTTTATTAGTTTAAAAAAAGACATACAGGGACTTCCCTGGTGGTCCAGGCGTTAATACTCTGCACTTCCAGTGCAGGGGACCTGGGTTCCAGCCCTGGTCGGGGAAGTAAGATCCTGCATCCCGTGAGGCACGGCCAAATAAAAAGTTAAAAAAAAAAAAAAAACCCACAAACATTTCAGAAAGACATAGAACCTTTTTGTCATAGAAGCATCACTTAAGGAGTCACTAGGATGGTGGTCACCTGGCCATCTCATTTCCTCTGAATCTATCTTATCCACAGCTTTGTCTTTTACAATTTCTTCATGCAGACCAGGACCACATTAGAAATTTAATTTTTACAAGGCTGAAACAGACTTTCTAGAAACTAGTAATACTTGTTACTTAAAGAATTCAGCTGACTTGGAAAATGATAAAGTTTTAACCAGTGAAAATACGATTGACAGATAGATTAGATAGATAGATATGTACTACCTACTTACCTACCATATGGAGTTTTATCAGTTGAAAGACTAAACACATGGTGCCATTTTGTTACATTGTGACCTATCAGATGTGAGAAAAAACTAACCCAAAGTGAAGTTGGTGAAATGCTGCCACCAGAGTGAGAAAAGCCCAGGAAACCCCTCTTCACTACCACCCAATTTACCAAGGATATACAGTTGATCCCTGAACAACATAGGGATTATGGTTGCCAGCCCTGCACAGTTGATAATCCTCATATAACTTTTGACTCCCCACAAATTTTACTAATAGACCACTGTTGACCAGAAGCCATACTGATAACATAAACAGTTGATTAACACATATTTTGTATGTTATATATATTATATATTGTATTCTTACAATAAAGCTAGAGAAAATAAAATTTTATTAAGAAAATAAGGAAGAGAAAATACATATATAGTACATATATGTATTTATTGAAAAAATCCACCTATAAGTGGACTTGTGAAGTTCAAGGGTCAACTGTATTTATAAGAAGAGTTAGGAAAAAGACTCTTCCAGAAGCAAACAGAGGAATGAGAAAGTAAAGAGAAACTGTTTCTATAGAGCACAGTCTCACTCAGACCAGATCATTCTCAGAAGTCTTGTTACTGCAAGGCAATAGTTCAAAAACCCACTGCTTTGTACATCTGAAGAACTTCTTATGGCAATACCCAGGTCTATAACCAACACCACCTTCTATCTGTTTTTACATTTAATGCATTTTACTAAAAGTAACGCCCATACATAATATAAAAGGCAACTTGGATCCATGCCATGAAAATAAAAGTCTCATTCCATTCTCACCGCTGACCTAGTCTTATCCTAGCTTAACCAAACCTGTTTCCCCAGCTAAAGAAGAAAGGAGAGGAAGAGAGAGGATTTACATATTAACTTTTGCCTCAAGATGATTATTTCCTGAAGAAGAATGTTCCAGGGCTGCAAACATCTTTGATCACTATCACCTGAAATCTTATCTTTATTACCTATTCTTTTGCCTTCTGCTTCCATTACTGTACATTATCTTCTCTGTAGAGCAGCTCCTACTTCACAGCCTTAATAAACAGCACCATACTAATAATTCTTAAATCTGTATCTCCAGCTCTGAACTTATTTCTCAATCCCAGGTCTATCTCTCTAACTTGGATGTTCTGCCAACATTGTAAATCCAACAAACGAATTCACGATATTTCCTATGGCCCCCAAAGATATACTATTTTAAAATTTAAGTCAATGATACAGTATATTAGAAGGTGATAATTGATACAGAAAAAAATCAAGCAGGGAAAGGGAAAAGGTGGTATCAGGGGACAAGGGTAACAATTACTATCAAAGAGTCTCTTTAACCATTTCTTGCTTTGCTTATCTACTGCTTCCCTTCTACTTAAATTCCTTACTCCTTCAAAGTGAATTTCTGAAATAGCCCCTATGGTCTTCTCCAGCACCTTGATCATAAGATTGGTCCTTTGGAAATATCTTCAGTGTATCATTCCTCTCAAAATTCTGCAATGCCTCCAGCTGTGTGTGGAATTAATTCCAACTTCTTCTGTGTGTTCAAAAAATTTTCTCCAAACATTTTCTCTAAGACATCTACAAAATCAATTATGGAATATAATTGACTGAGCACCGTCTAGATGTCAGTGACTCTGTTATATACCAGAGAACTACAATGATTAGCATACAGTCTCTACCCCAAGGAGTTGAGAGCCTGGTAAAGACCAACAGCAAAAAACCAAATATCCCAAACCTTGATCTTCAATTCTATATTTTACTCATAGCGTTTTCCTGCTCTTAAATGCCATTCTGTGTTCAAGCTTACTCCGATCTGACCCATCTCTCAGAGCTCATTTACAGAAATTCCCATCCTCTGTCCTGCAAGCACACTTCAACTATTAGGTTATTTTCAAAACTCCTATAGAATCAGTCATTGGTACAATTAATTTTGGCACTTGTGTCAGTATGAAAATTTGCCTACTAAAAATCTACTTTCCCTCCTTCTATACTAACAGATACTAATTTTATTCTAGAGGAAACATGCCCACCTAAAGAACTGTGTTTCCTGCCTTGCCTTGCTGATGGTGGTGACCAATGAGAAGCAAGAATAAGGACTGGAGTGAGGCTTTCGGGGAAGATTTTTTAAAGGGGCTTGACTCAGGCGGGCATTGCTCTGTTTTGCCCTCCCCCCACTTCCTCTTTCTTTTTGCCTAGAAAGGAAACATGAAGGCTGGAAATCCAATAGTCATCCTGCATCATGAAATTACTTTGAATATGAAAACCATGTGCTAATCACTGAGGAGAAAGGCTGAAGATCCCAGATCTGATAATGGTGGGGTTGCCATACCAACTCTTAACAAATACCTATGACTTTAACATGAAAGAGAAATAAAACACTCATTAATCTATTGGGGTTTTGTTTGGGTGGGAAAAAGAATATTTCATTTCCCTTACCCAAATGCAATTCCTAAAAGGTTTAGCACTATTTAGCCTCAAACTCAGTCACTAACAAAATATTTGCTGTGCAACAGGCATTTCTTATATACCAGACATTTTGTTCCATATGGATGACACAAAGACAAATGAGAAATGTTCTTTGCCTTCCAAGAGCTGCCCAAGTGGGAAAGGTAAACAAGAAAAAAAAAAAAAAAACAATTAGTACAATGCAATGGACTGAAGCACTGTGGCTGAGGTAACTCTCAGGTGTTATGAGAACTTTTAGAAAGAACATGAAAGAAAAGTCTTCTGACGAAGTGACACCTGAGCCAAGTCCCAAAGGCATCCAGAGTTACTTATAGAAGAAGTGAAAGGGAGGGTAGTGATATGGGGCTGGATAAGTGGGCAGAAGGCAGGTTATAAAATGTTTTTTATGCCATGCTCAGGAATTTAGGGCTTTATCTGCACGTGGTTAGAAGAAATTGAAGGATTTTCAAGAGGAGGAATAAAATCAGACATATTTTAGACCCATCAATCTAGGATTTATTTGTTGAAATTTTGAAAAGGGAAAGATCCCTTGGAAGGCTGTTAGAAAAACCAGACTAGAAAATAAGAGGTCCTGGTCAAGAAAAAAGACTCAATTGAAAAATTATTTGGGAATTATTACTGACAGTAGTTCATGGGGATTCATTATAGGGCATTACAGGATAGTAGGCAGAGTCAGGTATGATTCAGCCTTCTGGTTTCTGAGATAATGGGAATGTCACCAACTAAGACAAGGGAGAGAGGAAGAAGAGCAGGTTTATCGAAGGTTGCAAGAAAATTATAAATTCAGCGTGAACATGATGACCTTGAAGTGGTATAAGATAGCCTAGTGTACACGTACGGTAGGTGGTTATATATAAACACCTGAGTTCAGGATAGAGGTTTAGGGTGATTTCGAATCATCAATGTCTATTTGATGATTAAGCCATGTGTACAAGAGAAAACACTCAGAGAATGAAATTACAGGAGAAGATTTCTGGGAGCTTCACCTTTTAACAGACCAGCAAAGGACAAAACGGCCATGGAGGAGACTGAGAGTGTCCAGAGACAAAGAAATCAGGAGAGAAGGGTGAGTTAAATGCTAGGAAAATTTCAAAATCTGGGCAGAGGTCAAATGTTGCAGATCAGTTTAATGTTGCAATGCTAAAAGTTTTAAAAAGAACTTTAAAAAGTATGTTACATTTAGGGGCTTCCCTGGTGGCGCAGTGGTTGAGAGTCCGCCTGCCAATGCAGGGGACACGGGTTCGTGCCCCGGTCTGGGAGGATCCCACATGCCGCGGAGCGGCTGGGCCCGTGAGCCATGGCCGCTGGGCCTGCGCGTCCGGAGCCTGTGCTCCGCAACGGGAGAGGCCACAGCAGTGAGAGGCCCGCATACCGCAAAAAAAAAAAAAAAAAAAAAAAAGTATGTTACATTTGGCTACAAAGGCACATAGCACTGTTTCAATGACTTGTGAGGCAGGACCCAAATTAAAGTCAGTTGAAAACAAATGTGAGATCAAAGTACTATAGTGCAATTATTCTGTATATCACATCTTGTATCATCAATTAAACTATAAATTTCTAGAAGGCAGTTTTTATACTTCTTTTCTATCCTATTTATGTCTCATTTTATACGTATATATGTTTCTATGTGTGTATGCATACATGTTTACGTACGTGTGCATGGATGTGCATAATCAATTATGTATATGTCTACGTATAAATGTATGAGCATATGTGTAGATGTATATATATCCTGTATACTTAACAGTGGCTGCAGAAATATCAATGAGCAAGGTTGACTTGATGAATATACAAATGAAGTCCCTGGGCCTCCAAGCCCACTCTGGCAGCAGTGATACTTTTAATCATTCTTATTCCTTTTTTCACCATCTCTCCCAAGCAACATCCAAACTGTTTTTGTCATAGTCTTTTGTGTAAACCAAAGATGTAGCCTGATGTTTCTCTTTACTCCCATTTATTTTCATATCTTCATTTTCTCTCCTCCTCTGCTCAGATCACGTGCAGCCTGCCTTCAACAGCTGGCATTTATAGAGCTCTAAGTTTCCATAACTTCTCCAGGAGCTCTGCATGCATGAGCATGCCAAATCAAACCCTTAAGCTCTTCTGCAAATAATTTCTACGGTAAATTTCATTTGTAATGACCTGAAGTTGAGTTTGTATCCTTTAGGAAAACCTATATCTTCTCACAGAACTCACAAGCTCTCTTCCTGCAATGTTAAACTCAAATTCTACTAGTATAATTAGTATACGTATGGAATTTATGGCACAAAAGTGTCACTGATTAAAACAAACTGAATCACTTTAAAACAGCACTAAAGCACAAACATAGTTTTGTTTTGAAAACCCCTTATTCTTCTTACTGTGTCTTTGGGTTTAGAGTTCCTTCTAACCACAATATGGTATGTTTGGGGCTTCCATTAACTGTTTTGGCATTTCACACATGGAACACCTGCATGAGATAGGTTCCTTGACTCTACAAACAGCTTGCAGGATAAGAATTTATTACTGAATGAGTCTTATTCATGCTGTTTAAATGAAAGGAGGAGCTCCACTAATGGCTTCTTCAGTTTAGTAACTGGAATATTTTATAGTTTCATCTAACTTTTATTTTCCCCCATCTGCTTAAGTGGCTTTATTCCTCTCAAGTTGAGAATTTCAAGGCTCTTACTAACAGGATGTTAAAAAGTATTGGTGCGTTTTTTTTTTACTGCCACCTTTTTTTTTTTTTTTCCCCAACAGTCTGCTTTTGTTCTTCTCAGAGGGCTTTTATAAACCTTTCCTTTCTCCTGATGTTCTCCAGTCTAAAACAGTTCCAAAAACTACATGAAGTCACAGTGGAGGAAGAAGAGTTGGAAGAATGAGAATTTAAGTAGAGGATGAAGAAGCAATCCCTTTGCAAGGAAATATAGTCTACATTGTCTCAGCCACTGTGGTTTCATAAACTGTTGAATCAATATCACCCCTCAAAGTTTCAACCTTCTAAATCTCTCCCCATTCTTCACTCTTGTGAATCACAGACTTCACAAGTGTGTACTCTTAGAAAAACAGGAGACTAAAAACATCAAGCAAGACTGTTTGTGTTTCCTCATATGATTCCAAGAAATGATGGGGTAGGAGGGCATTCTGTCTTCACTTTCATAAAGCAGTTCTAATTCCTATTACCACAGTGTGAAGGATGTGTCCCTTCAAAGCCCATGCCATCCTAATTAACCCTTGTGCTTTCCTTCCTTAGCTTTCAACCTACCACAAGGGAGGTATGTGCTCTGGGGGGAGGGGAGGAGATGGGAGTTGGGGAAGAGGGGAAGGTAGAAAGCTTGATTCTTAACATTTGCCACTTTGCATGGTGTAAATACACCCACCACAGTAAACTTTAATCCAGCAACAGTTTATGAACTGGCTCCCGCATCTTTTGTCAATTTAACAACCAGCTCTCATAAACTGTTATGAGCTAGCCCCTGCATACCACTGCAAGAGTCTTATATAAGAAACTTTGAGGAGTAATACTTCTTTTCACTTTCTACCTTACTCATTATGCGCGTTATTGAAAGATCTCCCCTTATGTCTTTCTCAGGGCCAGCTCTAGGCAAACTCACAAAATTGGTGGGACTTATCCTCAGAGCCTTTTTGCTTCACCTTTCAATTTCCCTGACTTATCGTCACTTTGCAGTTTCCATTGCTTAGCTAGTGTCCTGTGATTTAACAATCCTACAATATGCTCTCACCTCCATTAAAATCACTTGCCCTGCTTAGCATTCTGTCACTGAGACCTAATAACTTAAGTGAGCCAACAAACTCACAAATGAGTTAATGGGCACTAAGTGTTAATAGAGATAACAGCTTGGTTCTGTATTCTTTCTAGTGTTACCTGCAATATTAAGAGTGATAGTCTGAAAAGAGTGTCCCAGCTCTGAATAGTGACTCTGTAGCACTATAAGGCACTAGGAAAACGACAAGAGCTTTTCATTCTGTTAGGTCAATTCTCAAACATTACCTGGACATTCAGTCCAAGTTTTTCCAAAACAGGAAGGGAAAACTTTAGTGGGGATAAGATGTTAGTTAGATAACTAAGATGCTATCTTAGATTATTTTACTCAGCTTTTCTGACTTTTCAGAGGCATTTCATTCATGATTCCCCTAAAATCTTGACCAGAACCAAGGCTTGTCTCCCTTTGCTCTTCAGCCTTTTTACTCCTCTCCATCCAGGATAGGAGTTGCCAGGGCAGAAGCTATATTTGATTTATGCATTTAAAAGTTTTGCATAGGTTTTCAACACTCAGTGAACAGTAATGATAGTAACAATAATGCACAGAGACTGGCCATTCTCTTATAGCTGGGGAAACAAAGCATGGCTACTGTTTGGAAATGGAAAGCCACTTTTCTATTAAACCAGTGACTGCAAACAAAGATGAATCAAATAAATTACACGGAAAATATGAAACTGAAAGTTCTCTGTAATGGGATAATGTTTTAAATAAATACTGTGAAGCATCTATCCCACCTAGATGGGCTGTAATTAAGGCAATCCATAACAGTATTAAAGCTGAATTAGAGGCTTGATACTAGGAGATAATAATAATCTTTATATTGGAATTCAAAGGACTTCAAATTCTCATCAATCCCTGTTATATTCCGGTAGATAACTGGTACTGTTAAAATAGAAATATTGAGAGAAAGAAAAAAAAAGTTGCTGAAAACAAAGAAGACAAAGATAGGATAAATGAGATCATCAAACAGGAAACCTTGAAAACTGAACTCAATATCTTTCCCACAATAAAAAAGGAGGGGAAGGTCTGGGGCGGGGGAGAATGGTATCAATGACACATCACTTCTTCCATTAGTATGTTTATTCATTCTACAAACATTTACTAAGTTATTATTTTACTAAATACTGTGGTGAATTCTCACATGTCATAAACATCTTAAGGTACCTATGTTCAGGCATTATTTAACTCTCATGAATGAACCAAGATTAAATTATACGTTGATTCTATCACAAATTAAGCTTTAACCAGTGGATTGAAGGGCTATGATTATCAATAAAGCTATTGAGTCCCTACTGTATGCCACATATTGTATTAAACACCCCCTACACTCTATGAAATAGGTACTAATATAATCTCCTTCTTACATATGAGGAAGCAGAGGTTCAGAAAGGTTAAGTACATTGCACAATGTCACACAGCTAGTAAGTGGCAGTGCTGGTATTTGAACCCAAGCAGTCCTCACCATTAAGTACACTGTGTCATGACAATAGTGTTAGTGAAAGCTGATTGAGTGCTTATTATGTGCTGAATGCTCTAAACACATTACGTCACTGATATTCACAATAAATCTGTGAGGTAGATACAGGCAAGCAGCTCAGAGAGGAAAGACTACTTCTTCAACAGCATGTAGCTAGTCAGTGAAGTTAAAATTTAACCCAGGAAGGCTATCTGGTTCTAAAACCTGTGCCTGTAACCACTGCACCATACTGCCTCCAGCTGAGATTATTTCCATTCTTGTATGAACAAGGCACATTACTATAGAAATACTCTGCAGCATGCGTCACTGACAGCTATGCAGATATTTTGCTCAACATAAAACAAAAAACTAGCTCCCTCTGTAGTTATTTCTGTAAGGCAGACATCCCAGAAGAGCTTATGATAAAAATGTCCAAACTGAAACAGTAAATGCCTTAGTTCACTAAGCCTCCTTCCCCTTCATTCATACTTCACAACTAAAAAGCTGAACCATATGTGCTGCCCCCATTCAATGGGGATAATATCCAGAAGGGGACCAGCATGGGATTGGTCATCAGAAGATTACATGTGTGATGGAAGAGACTACAGAGCCCTGAAAAAACCTTTCTTCATCATGGCTTAAAGAAAGAAAACAATAGTTTTTTTTGAGTTCAAAGAAGAGACATATGCAGTCAAGGAGAACAGCAGAAGAAGACACCAGAAAAAAATTAAAATGCTAAAATATAGATGGAATTTGAAGCTAAAACCATTTTGTAAATAAAGGCACATTAAAAGAAACAAAATATAGTAGAGACAATATGGAAACACACTGGGGACATGGAAGATCAACTTGAATAAACAGAACATAATTAAATGGGGAAAATAAATGTATAGTCATAAAAGATAAGGGAGATAAATTCTATACATGTGTATATCATGAATATATGTATATATATATAGTTCATAGTTCTAAGGAAAAGAACATAAAGTTTCTTAATAAGGCCCTTGAAACACTGAAATAACAAAGATCTGAATTTGTATATTAAAATGATAAATTCCATCATAAGGAAAAAAAGTGATATGGATCTACCAATATCACAACGTATCCTGGAACAGTTGCTGGACTTTAACACTATAAAAAACTAATCCTATGCAGACAACAAAAAACAAAATATATAACCAATTAGATGAAAAAAAATAGAGTAAATTGTTGAGGGAAAGAAAAGGTGGCCTAAATTTTTTATTCCTCAACCAATTTTCTCAATAATTGAGGCAACAGAGAGAAATTACACACAACCCAGGCTATACAACCCCCATTCAAACACATTCAAGAACTACTTAATCACAAAATCAAACCTGACCAAGATGAGTCAAAATAAAGACCAGGATAGAAAACTTGAGATAGAATATAATAACGGTGGCTGCTAAGGGGGAGAGGGGATGGGGAGGGAAGGATTGGGAGGTTGGGATTAGCAGATGCAAACTATTATTTATAAGATGGATAAACAACAAGGTCCTACTGTGTATAGCACAGGGAACTATATTCAGTATCCTGTGATAAACTGTAATGGAAAAGAGTATGAAAAAGAATATATATATGTATAACTGAGTCATTTTGTTGTACAGCAGAAATTAAACACAGCACTGTAAATCACTTATACTTCAATAAAATTTTAAAAAAATATAATAATGGTGAGTATTGATTCCATATACATAAAATAACTAATAATAAATAAATGTGGGTATTATTATTATTACTTGTTGATTATATAATGATATGAAGAACAAAACTGAGAGAGAGCATGAGAGAAGGGGAAGTTTGATGAAGTGAGTATACAATTATTCTCCCAGTGAGAAATCAACAGATACTGTCTAATTTTGTGAAGTAAATTTTACCAAAAAATGTTAAAAATAATCATGAAATCAACCAAAACTAATATACTATATATTGGGAGGTGAGAGTAACAAAAGTATAAGTGAGCTAATTTCTTTATATTTTGATGCAGAGATTCAATGAATATTCTAAGGTTAATAAAAGAAACACTTTTTATACAGTTAAACATACAAGAAGAAATTAAAAGTCAATAAACATTCCAAATAATTAAAAGAAAAAAAGAAGCACACAAAAAAGAAACACAATAAAATACAGACTATTCAGTAAAAGACTGAAAATAAGGCAAAATGAAATATGAATCAGTTAAGGTACTAAAATCAATCATATTTCTCACATCAATGAAGGTAAATAGAATAAAATAAACTGTTACAAATAAAAGATTATCTAATTTGATCAGCAAGAAAGCTCAATCTCATAGCAAAGTAAACTTTTAAAATAAAGTGGCTTTAAGATAATTGAAATCATATCAAGCATCTTTTCCGACCACACCACTATGAGACTAGATATCAATTACAGAAAAAAAATCTGTAAAAAATACAAACACATGGAGGCCAAACAATACACTACTAAAGAACCAAGAGATCACTGAAGAAATCAAAGAGGAAATCAAAAACTACTGAGAAACAAATGACAATGAAAACACGATGACCCAAAACCGATGGGATGCAGAAAAAGCTATCTGAGAAGGAAAAAAAGCTTTCTGAGCAATACAATCCTACCTCAAGAAACAAGAAACATCTTAAATAAAAAACCTAACCTTACACCTAAAGCAATTAGAGAAAGAAGAACAAAAAAACCCCAAGGTTAGCAGAGGGAAAGAAATCATAAAGATCAGAGCAGAAATAAATGAAAAAGAAGGAAAAGATAGCAAAGATCAATAAAACTAAAATCTGGTTCTTTGAGAAGATAAACAAAATTGATAAATCATTAGCCAGACTCATCAGGAATAAAAGGGAGAAGACTCAAATCAATAGAATTAGAAATGAAAAAGGAGAAGTAACAACTGACACTGCAGAAATACAAAGGATCAAGAGAGATCACAATAAGCAACTATATGCCAGTAAAATGGACAACCTGGAAGAAATGGACAAATTCCTAGAGCAGTACAACCTTCTGAGACTGAATCAGGAAGAAATAGAAAATATAAACAGACCAACCACAGGCACTGAAATTGAGACTGTGATTAAAAATCTTCCAACAAACAAAAGCCAAGGACCAGATGGCTTCACAGGCAAATTCTATCAAATGTTTAGAGAAGAGCTAACACCGATCCTTTTCAAACTCTTCCAAAATATATCAGAGGGAGGAAAACTCCCAAACTCATTCTACGAGGCCATCATCACCCTGACACCAAAACCAGACAAAGATGTCACAAAGGAAGAAAACTACAGGCCAACATCACTGATGAACACAGATGCAAAAATCCTCAACAAAAAACTAGCAGATAGAATCCAACAGCACATTAAAAGGATCATACACAACGATCAAGTGGGGTTTATTCCAGGAATGCAAGGATTCTTCAATATACACAAATCAATCAATGTGATACACCATATTAACAAACTGAAGGAGAAAAACCATCTAATCATCTCAATAGGTGCAGAAAAAGTTTTCAACAAAATTCAACACCCATTTATGATAAAAACCCTCCAGAAAGTAGGCATAGAGGGAACTTACCTCAACATAATAAAGGCCATATATGACAAACCCACAGCCAACATCGGTCTCAGTGGTGAGAAACTGAAACCATTTCCTCTAAGATCAGGAACAAGACAAGGTTGCCCACTCTAACCACTCTTATTCAACATAGTTTTGGAAGTTTTAGCCACAGCAATCAGAGAAGAAAAAGAAATAAAAGGAATCCAAATCATAAAAGAAGTAAAGCTGTCACTGTTTGCAGATGACATGATACTATACATAGAGAATCCTAAAGATGCTACCAGAAAACTACTAGAGCTAATCAATGGATTTGGTAAAGTAGCAGGATACAAAATTAATGCACAGAAAAAAGAATAAAATACCTAGAAATAAACTTACCTAAGGAGACAAAAGACCTGTATGCAGAAAACTGTAGGACACTGATGAAAGAAATTAAAGATGATACAAACAGATGGAGAGATATACCATGTTCTTGGAATGGAAGAATCAACATCATGAGAATGACTATACTACCCAAAGCAATCTACAGATTCAATGCAATACCTATCAAACTACCAATGGCATTTTTCACAGACCGAGAACAAAATATTTCACAATTTGTACAGAAACACAAAAGACCCCAAATAGCCAAAGCAATTTTGAGAAAGAAAAACAGAGCTGGAGGAATCAGGCTCCCGGACTTCAGACTCTACTACAAAGCTACAGTAATCAAGACAGTATGGTACTGACACACAAACATAAATACAGATCAATGGAACAGGATAGAAAGCCCAGAGATAAACCCACGCACATATGATCACCTTATCTTTGATAAAGGAGACAAGAATATACAATGGAGAAAAGACAGCCTCTTCAATAAGTGGTGCTGAGAAAACAAGACAGCTACATGTAAAAGAATGAAATTATAACACTCCCTAACACCATACACAAAAGTAAACTCATAATGGATTAAAGACCTAAATGTAAGGCCAGACACCATCAAACTCATAGAGGAAAACATAGGCAGAACACTCTATGACATAAATCACAGCAAGATCCTTTTTGACCCACCTCCTTGAGAAATGGAAACAAAAACAAAAGTAAACAAATGGGTCCTAATGAAATGTAAAAGCTTTTGCACAGCAAAGGAAACCATAAAGAAGACCAAAAGACAACCCTCAGAATGGGAGAAAATATTTGCAAATGAAGCAACTGACAAAGGATTAATCTCCAAAATTTACAAGCAGCTCATGTGGCTCAATATCAAAAAAAACAAACAATCCAATCCAAAAATGGGCAGAAGACCTCAACAGACGTTTCTCCAAAGAAGATATACAGATTGCCAACAAACACATGAAAGGATGCTCAACATCACTAATCATTAGAGAAATGCAAATCAAAACTACAGTGAGGTATCACCTCACACCAGTGAGAAGGGCCATCATCAAAAACTCTACAAACAATAAATGCTGGAGAGGGTGTGGAGAAAAGGAATCTCTCTTGTACTGTTGGTGGGAATGTAAATTGATACAGCCACCCTGGAGAACAGTATGGAGGTTCCTTAAAAAACTAAAAATAGAACTACCATACAACCCAGCAATCCCTCTACTGGGCATATACCCTGAGAAAACCATAATTCAAAAAGAGTCATGTACCACAATGTTCACTGCAGCTCTATTTACAATAGCCAGGACTGGAAGCAACCTAAGTGTTCACTGACAGATGCATGGATAAAGAAGATGTGGCACATATCTACAATGGAATATTACTCAGCCATAAAAAGAAACAAAATTGAGTTATTTGTAGTGAGGTGGACGGACCTAGAGTCTTTCATGCAGAGTGAAGTAAGTCAGAAAGGGAAAAACAAATACCGTATGCTAACACATATATATGGAATTAAAAAAAAAATGGTTCTGAAGAACCTAGGGGCAGGACAGGAATAAAGACACAGACGTAGAGAATGGACTTGAGGACATGGAAGGGGGATGGGTAAGCTGGGACGAAGTGAGAGAGTGGCATGGACATATATACATTACCAAATGTAAAACAGATAACTAGTGGGAAGCAGCCACATAGCACAGGGAGATCAGCTCAGTGCTTTGTGACCACCTAGAGGGGTGGCATCGGGAGGGTGGGAAGGAGATATAAGAGGAAGGAGATATGGGGTATACATATATGTATAGCTGATTCACTTTGTTATAGAGCAGAAACTAAGACACCATTGTAAAGCAATTATACTCCAATAAAGATGTCAAAAATATTTAAAAATAAAGTAATATAAGATGGTGGTGGGATGAATTGAGACATTGGGACTGACTAATATTTATAAAATAGATAACTAATAAGAACCTGCTATATAAAAAATTAAATTAAATTTAAAAAAGATAAAGTAATACAAGAAATGGATAGGAAAAGACATTGGGAAAATGCTAACAAAAAAGAAAGTAAAATGTGTGATATTAGTATTAGGGTTGAAATCAAGGAGGAGAAAAAACAGTAAAGGACTTCCAATAGGCGCTTTAATGAAAGTAGAGAAACATAAGAGCAGTACAGTATTTTAAACTTATATTTTTGAGCTCATTTGATCAAATAGACGAAATAAATGTTAATAGATATTCCTAATAAAATATGTCAACCTTCATGAGTAAAACAGCATAGAGATTAATTAGGTTATAAAGAAAACGTAAAGTGATTTTTTTAAAAAAAGAAATTAGAGAAATTCTCTGCTTATAATACATAACAATTACAATAACACAAAAGGAAAAACGAATACACCAACTGTTTAAAGATTTATAAGTTTTATGTTCAGCAACTCATGAGTTAAAAGAAAAACACAACTGGGCTTCCCTGGTGGCGCAGTGGTTGAGAGTCCGCCTGCCGATGCAGGGGACACGGGTTTGTGCCCCGGTCCGGGAAGATCCCACATGCCACGGAGCAGCTGGGCCCGTGAGCCATGGCCGCTGATCCCGCGTGTCCGGAGCCTGTGCTCCGCAACGGGAGAGGCCACAACAGTGAGAGGCCCGCATACCACCAAAAAAAAAAAAAAAAAAAAAAAAACCACAATTGTAGAATATGAAGAAAATAACAAGTCATTATATATCAGAACCTATGAAAATTGACTAAGATTGTGATCAAAAGAAAATTTATAGGTTTTAATAATTACCTTTCTCAACTACCAAGGATGAAATAATTTAATAAAACAGTCTATTAAAGTAGCAGTAACGTGAAACTAAGGAAATTGTAAAAGGAAGGAATTATTACTGATAAATGCAAAATTAATACACTGGAAAATAGAAGAAGAGTAAAAAGGCAAATTTACTAATTGGTTGATGTGTGTTCATATAATTATGTATCATATATAACTGAATATATATTATGCATACATTCATATACTAATAAATATACATATGTATGTAAGTAATATTTAAAAATAATATTAAAGGAAAAGCACATATAGTAAAAATGAAAACTTGAATGTTAATAACTATGTATTATATGTACATATTATACACATATATGACTATATACATGTATGAAACTAAGTTATGTATGTGTGTCCCTGTGTGTATATGTATATGTGTGTATATATAAACTGATCTTGGAAAAATAAGAGAAAGAGAAAGCACATATAATAAATAAAATAGGAAAAATTAGAATTTGTTAGTAAATATGGATGCAGAGAAAATGAAAATAATTATGAGAAAATACTTGTCACACACTAAAGATAAACTTGAAAGTGTGAATACAATGAATGCTTTATTATGATAACACAAAAAAAACAAAATTGGTGCTAAAGACAACAAAAGTCCAATCAGGTAAGGGCAAATTTTCCAATTTTCTTAGGGGAAAAATTAAGAAAAATATTTATTCGTCCCTATTCCTAAAGAAGCCAAACCTTTCCTAAACCAGAGTTTAAGTGATGAATTCTAAATATCCACTAAGAAACAGAAAATTATAAAGCTATTTAAAATATTCTAGACAGCATAAAAACATATAGCTTCCAAGCTCATCTTTTATGAAGCCAACATAAAATTAATGGTCTAAGTCTGGAAAACTGTCTTTCCAGATTTAAAAAGGTGGAATAAACCACAGCCCCATACTACTTTTGCATACAAAATAAAACAAAAGGAGGACATTCTCAGACTATTAAAAGGATAGAATATGATTAATAAGGTTTATTCAAGGAATATAAATACAAATATCCTTATATAAAATCTATCAATGTATATTAAAATATTAAAAAGAAAATAAAAGCAAGTGATTATCTTTGTATATAGGAAAAAGTTATTTGACAAAAATTAATATCTAATCTTGATTTTTAAGATTCTTAATAAAACTGTATAAAATAATTTATATTTTATACAACTTTATAATCTGTTTGATATACATGTCTGAAAGCAAAATCCATGAGCACAGTGAAATATTAAAAGCATCCTCGTTAAATTCAGTAACAATAAAACAGGATGCTTACTAGTATTATTATTTAAATATTTAATATTATCCTAGGAGTACCAGATGATGTACTTAAAATATTTTTTAGAAACTTAAAGTGATTTTAAACATAAGAGATATAAATATGGAAAGGATAAAACAACATTTTTTTCCAGATGATTATACAACTAGAAAAATTAAAAGCAAGAGAAATATTAACTGAGGGAGCCAAATACAAATAAATAAATATATGAAAATTAATTGCTTTCCTGGAAACAAACATACCCAGCTATAAAATACTGAGAAATAAGAATCTTATCTTTAAAATAAGAATAAATATCTAGGTAAAAAGTTAATCACAAAATGTGAAAAATCTCTATGAAAAAAATATTTTAATTCTACTAAAGGATAGGTATTTCTGAAAGGAAAGAAGAGAAAACGTATTCCTGCACAGAAGATTTAATATTGTAAAAATGTAAGTTCAAACTAAATTAATCTACAGATTTCACATGATCCAAATAAAATACCAACAGCCTTATTTCTGGAAAGTGAGCTAGCTGATTCTAAATTTCTTATGTAAAAATCAACATGAAAAAATTGGCAGCAAGTTTCTGAAAAAATAAGAAGTAGTAAAGGAGAATACCTTGGTAAGATAGTAAAATACATTTTAATACAACTAAGTGTTTGGTGCTGGTGTCTAAATAGGAAGATTGATCAATTAAATGGAAGAAACAGTCAAGAAATAAACAAATACGTATGAGAATTTATGATAAAGTTGGCACTTCAAATCAGTGAAAAAAATAGCTTTCTGAATAAACATGTTGGGACAGCTAGCTAGCCATTAAAAAAAAAAAACCAACTGCTTTTTGCCTTAAGAGTAGACCCCAATAAATTCCAGACGTATCAAAGATTTAAATGTAAAAATAAAACTTTAAAAGTACCAAAAAATTACATTAAAAATAGTTTTGATATGGAAATACTCTTTCTAAATAAGAGGAACCATCCAGAGCAACATTAGAATATATTAATAAATTTGACTACATAAAAATTATTCTATGCCCCAAACCTCACAATATGAAGAATTAAATACAAATATTTTATAAAGCTTATTAAATAAGTTAATTTTTTTACTTATAGTAAACAGACGTAATTTTTTTTTTTACAAATTTTAACTGAACTGGAAAATAGGCACATATAGAAGAAAAATTCAGTCAGACATATCTAATTATAAACTTAACTGAGCCTTTGACTCAGTAATGCCACTTCAAGGCATTTATCCAGCATTTATATATACATCCAGAAACAAAGAGATAAAAACAATGATGTTTATTGCAGCATACTTAGAAAGAACAAAAGTGCAAAAATCTCTAAATGTCAAGCAGTCATAAATGGGTTAAATAAATTACAGTCTACCCATAAATGAAATTCTCTGCAGCTGTGAAAAGCAAGGGAAGTTATAGAGAGCTGAAAATGAAAATATCACCAAAATATGTTTAAAAAAAGAGAGAAATATTTTATGTCTGCATGTATATATATATATATATTTTTAAATATACACGAAAGACTCTAACCTGAGAATTGGGACTGCAGAGCAAGGATGGGAGGAAGAGTTGCTTTTCGTATTATAACTTCTTTACTGGGTGGAATTTTTTGCAGATATATATTTATTAAAATTTAAAAAGATATATATATAAAAAGTTATACATATATAACTTTTTAAATTAAAAAAAATTAAACCTGGAAGTTAAAGTAAGCATTACTTAGCCTCTTTATAAGCTTCATATTTTCATGATTTGACAGTGACCAATAAATTTTACAAAAGTATTAAAAGTTTGATAACAACACTTCATGTCATAACTTTTCACCTTAATATTTGTCCCCTCAAGGCAAAAATAATCCTGGGGGTCAAGGGAAGTCAAAGAGATGTTCAGTGATCAATGTAATCTTTTTAAATTCTAATAATGCAACTGCAAGAAGATTCATACATATAAATGAAGCTGTAAGAACTTAATAGCATGTATGTGATTTAGAGAAAAGAGTACAGGAATTATATTCAGACAATCTGGGTTTGAAGCTGCTGTACCACTTATTTGAGCACGTTATTCAATCTTTAAAAGCCTCAACTGAGTGACAAAATAGAGATATGGGTAACAACTGTATAATGTAGTTGTGAGGATTAAATTATGACATATTAATGTTGAATAAAGTTTCCAGGATTTTAGTGTGATGGGATAGCTATACAAAAGAGATTATCTTTGTGGTATTGTCTACAACAGCATCTTCAGGCCAGAAAATGGTTAGAGGTCCCAACAGATCCAAAGTAAATTTCAAAAAGCTGTAAAAACAAGAGAATGAAAACCACATGCAACTTAATAGATTCTCAATTCACTAAGCAACTCCTGACCAATGTGAAAAGCTCACAGAGGCATGTGGGTTATATTCAGCTGGATGCATTTTGTATGCTTTTTAAATACTCTTTAATTTGTTGTTGCTTTTAATTACCTGATTGAGAATTTTTAGGGTCTGCTAAAGGAGCATTTTATTTGTTTCTTCACACTGTCTCTTTTCTTCCAATTTTCTTCTCTCTCTGTTTTCTTCCTCTTCTTCCATTACATAAATAGATAGGCCCGTGCCATATGTGTAATTTGCTTCAATCTCACTCTTTATCCCCTCATACAAAGCTGTTTTAAATGGACTATACCAACAGAACTAGAGGTGCTAACTAGATCAAACAGTTAATTCTGAAATTTTTGAAGGCTTTCTGTAACATTTTTTGGCTTTCTCATTTAGTTTCTAGGAAAATTTCATCACTGTTACAGTTAATTCAAATCCCAGCAAGACCTGGTAAGCAAATAACTTGCCAAGTTTTAACTCAAAGTACTCCTTAGCCTTTACCAAAAGAAGGACCAATTTGAGGTGTATTTCTATAATGGATGAGCCTTCTGCCTGAGCATTCCATTACCTCATTCATTTTAAAGTCAGTTTAGAACTCATGGACAGTGCCAAATTTACAGCCCTGAGTCCAGAATCCCTTTTTTTAAGTCTACAGAGAAGGCACTGCATAAGTTGTCTTGATGCAAGTCTTCTGAGCTAGCCCCACTCCATCACATCCTTATTCTTGAGGGTACAAAGGTTTCAGACTCCTAGTCTATCCAATAATGAAAGTACCATTAATGATCAACAAATCTAGCTGCAACCTTGACTCCCCATCTGATGAGACATTATTGTATCACTAACAAAATGGGTTGGCACAGGGAACCAAGCTCTAAAATACCCAAGATTCAAGCCACTGAATACCTTTGTGTTCACTCTATAACAAATTAGTAATCAGGAAGTTCATAAAATATTTAATTATTTTAGATGTTCTTAAGACCTATTCCCTGAGAGACTTGTACCCCTAAATGTGCAGAATCTAGGTTCAAGCAATGATAGGTTAGACCATCTTGTCTAAGAAGAAATGATGTCATGGTTGTTTAGGGAGTTAAGTCTATTTGTGTGCATACCCTGTCTATAATTAGCATTTTCTGAGGGATGGGCTAAAACATTGCTGGGGTAGGATTACCTGTGCTATTTCACAGTATCACTGCTATTGTGGGGCTGGTTACGTCATTCTGTCAAATGTCCTCATGCATGAGGGAACAGAGAGCTTTGGCCCCATCAGGTGGCTTGCTTTTTGTCACACAAGTCTTGATCTTTGCTGTCTATGTTTTTTGTTTGTTTGTTTTTTCCTATCATTTTCTCTTCCTGAAAATATTCAAGTTCCCTCAAGGTGTTCAATGTGAACTTTGCAGGGACATCAGGTGGGTGATATCTGGGGTTGCTGTGCTTTTGTAAACAGAGTTAAAGCCATGCTCAAGGGGAAGTTCAACATTGAGAAAGACAACTATTTTCAAGTGCAGGGGCAAGCAATGGAAAACTAGGTCAAGGAACCTGAGATTTGAGAGGGGAATACAATCCAAGAGTCCAGGAACAAATTTTTTTTAAATGTGAAGGGTGTCCAAGGCTCATTTTTAACAATATAGAACAGCATACTTCAAAGAGGTATCAGTCTTCTTGGAAGTATAGAGTTAGGACAGCCAAGTATGCCTTCCCTCTTTTCCACCTACCCATGCTGTTTTCATCCTTCACAGCCCAATTCAAATATCATCCATCTGAAGCCTTCTGAAACTCTCTTTCCTCTCAGGAGAATGAATTATTGCCTCTTCTGAGCTCTCTCAAGACTTGTTCAAATTGCTTACTTTGGAACTTATCATTTTAATGTAGTTAGTTATAGACGTATCTTCTTGAGTAGAGACTAGGTATGGTATTTCTTTCCTCTTTATATTCCTAAAACCTAACCAATTCATAAGATAGATGCATAATTTAGATTAGATGAATTGAATTCAAATGTTACTTGCATCCTCATGAGATCAGGTTATGCATATAATAGGTCACAGGAGCTTTACTGAACCAGAGTTTATTTCCTACTTGATTCATTCCACTACTACCATAAAAGATGTGTTAGCATACCCTTGGACAAGATGAGAAATCTGTAAACAAACTGGATACAAAAAATAAAACTAAACAAAAACATTACTGGAATTATCCTGGGTATATGGATCAAGTGAGGCGAGTTTCTGATAGAAGAGAAATTTACTTTCTGCAGCTGACTCGAGGAAGAGGTAGTAGGATGATGGTGGAAGAAATAATTCCATTGAGCCACCTACTGTGGAAGAACATTAAATATCTATGATAATTGTGACACCAATAACTTTTTCAAAGGCAAAGAATGGTATTTATATTACTATAGTGGCATCCGTGAAACATTTGGATAATTTTAGTTCAAGGTTTTAATCTTTCTGATTTTCAGAGCTTTCACAGTTGCAGTGCCCTGTCATGTTCGGGAAGGAGTGCTTATTCATAAAAAGCTGTATCTTCATTCTTTTGTCATTAGTAAAAATGGGTCATAGATCGTATCATGTTGCCTGTAACCTAGTTATAATTCTGGCAGGAGGAAGTTTCAAAATCATGATTTCATATAGGAATCTTTAAAAACTCATTAGCATTTAATAATTATATTAATATATAAAGCATGAAAATCATGGAGCTAATTTCTGCAAAGATCGGCAGTGAATGTGTTCTGGAGAAGTTTTCTCTTTCAACTTTCTGGGAACAAAAGAGAAGGCAGTTCAGGCCTCTAATATGACATCCTATTTCAAATGCAGAAGAGAGAGAATTTCACAGAAGCCTCGCATCGTGAGTTAGCGGATTCTAAAATGAAAAGCAAGAATATTAGAGCAACATCTCAAAATGTGACTCTGGGCACTGGAGAAGCCTCTCCCCTTTGATTGATTTGCATTTCTGCCTATGTCTGAATTCATATTCCATAAGCACAGATGGAGGTGTGATAGATTTTTTTTTTTTTGAGCACATCTATTTATTCAGATACCGGATTCAGTCTCTGAGTAGAGAGATGGTAAAGGCTGCTGTGAGCAGATGGCATATAGGCACTATGACTTCAGAAACAACATTCTTTCAAGATAAGTGGCACAGTAATAATAATAATACTTAGCACATATATTACACCTTTGGTCTGCCAACATTAACTAATTAATCTTCAGTAGACCCCTGTGAGATAAGTAAGTACTTATAATTATCTCTATTATGCAGTCAAGTCAACTAAGAATGTGTCTGCACATACTGTGGAAGAATTGGCCCAAGTTAAAGACCGGGTGGATCCAATTTGCATGGCTCTTTAAGATTTCTGCTCTCATAGCGGAGACTAGTATTTCTAGACACCCTGCTGTTTGAGGCACCAAGTAGATTTGAAGCAGGATATCAACTGCAAGACATATTTCATTCAGAAGGTTTCTGCAGCAGGGATCCGAAATAGGCCTGAGAAAAGTTGAGTCATTTTTCTAAAGCTTGAGAGGCCACGGCTGGCCAGAAGCTGCTATGGAATTACAGAGTCTCTGCCTACTTCTCTTATTTAAAGCAGGCAATTTGACTATCCATATCTTTCAAAGACATTCTTTAAGTGATTGAACAAAATACAGAGTTCAGAGAACCCTGAAGTTTTCTCTTAGTATCTGCTGTATCTGAGTTTTTTCTACCATAAGTGCATTGAGTGTGCCCTATGGCTTTGACTAGGTATTAATAACCCACATGAAAGGATGGTGAGCTTCTTGCGACACTGAATTCCTTAGATTTCAGGTTTTGATGCTGCTGACATAGAAGAGCAAAAGTGTATGTCCTGAGGGTCTGAAATTTGGAATTACTGGAATATACCATGATATCAAGAGGCCCCAGCGTCAATTTGAAACGTGTAGTAAAAACCTCTGCAAAAGTGGGAGTATTAATACCATACACACAAACTTATTACGAAGATTTAAGGAGAAAACATATGGAAAATGTCTCTCAGTACCTGACACATGATAGATAAACAAGTAATAGTTTAATCCTTAAACCACCGCTTCTTAGCAGCACGACTCTGGGCAAGTTACAATCTTCTTGACTCATTTTGTTCATCTACTAAATGGGGCTAATCCCACCAACCACAAATAACTTAAAGACCCTAAAGCTATTTTGAGTTCTCTCAAAAGCGTCGAGGAATCTTCATGACCTCATGATCATATTTTAAAATACTTTCGTGTTTTCTATTATAATATCTGTTACAGCATTCTTTGCATCTGAAGGAACCAACGCTTCACTTATAAACCTTGGGAGGTGATTGCCTTTGAGCTTCTACTTTCCTCTTGTTTATTTTAAACTTGTTCTTGTTTTATGCATGGGGCTTCAATTTCAAATGTCTTGAAAGGGTAGGGAGAGAGCATTAAGATGTGGGGTTGTTAAACATATAACAATAGCCAGTGATGCTGCCTAGAGGCAAGCTGCAACTGCATGCCCTGATTGTAGATACACAAATTGAAAGTCATTTTTATCAAACATCACATCTGGGGCACAAGTATATTTCTTGGGTCATGAAAGATATTTCATTCACTGCTGACCATGCTCTTCTGTTCCCTTGGATTAGAATACTCTCTCCCTTCTCAATTATCAAGGTCCTTTCCATCTTTAAAAGCTCAGATTATATCAAAGTCCTCGCATGAAGTCATTCTTGACCTTCACGGTTCATAATGATCTCTTTTACTCAGAATTCACAAGTTTCATCTTCTGAATTCTGAGCTTGGCATTCAGAATTTGGCATTAATGAATGACAATTCAGTTTGACATTAATGAATGGCATATGGTACCTATTTTTTATCCTACAGTACATCTTTGCATCGTTATCTTTTTAGGCTATGTGTACCTATGAATGAAAGGTGTTTATATAAATTAAATGAGCAAAAGCACATGGAACTGAGAACTATGTTGGGCCACACACAAACACAGAAAAAAATAATAAATATCAGTTAGTATAATTATTTTATCATTATGATACCTTGATCCTCAACTAGACTTTTTTGCCTGGCACAGAAAAATGATTATAAAGATATCTCATATGTTTATAACAACTTACAGTTTACCAAGCTATTGGTCAACCACTTAGTCCTTAGAAAATAATTAGAGGTTAAGTAATATTAGCCATCTCTGAGGGAGAAAGGAATTAGAGTTCGGAAAAAGTTATCAAATTAAACAAGGAAACTCAGCTAGAATGTGAACAAACAGGAAATTCAGGGCTCCTGATTCCAAGACCAGTCCAGGGAAAGAATTCATCAATGATGGCAAATGTGCTGATTCAGCAGCCCTCTTTAATATAATCCCTAAACTGGCCTTTTTTTCCTTCCTGAGTCATGTGAGTTTTACAATATCTGAACTGGTCTGTAAATTATTTACAGGTCATATGTCTTCTATTTAGATTATAATTTTCGTGAGGGAAGGTGTTACACTGGGTATTTTTAACTTACCCCTAACCACTTGTCAGAGCACTCAGTACCCTTTGAATGTTCAATACATATTTTTAAAACTTAGGACTTTAATTTTACTTTGACTACTAATTTGTCATGTTACCATTAAGGTAATCAGGAAATAGTTATTGCAAACATATTATCTGGATACAGTTTTTAAAAAGTAATTGCCAATAAAATGATGAACTAAAATATATAGTCTCTTGCATTTTCATGAAATCTATTCCATTTAATCAGGTTATTTTCCTTAGGTTGAAAAATTATTAAAATATAAGTGAAGCACATTGGATGGTAGCTCTCAAACTTTCTCTGACAGCACAATCCTTGGAAATTATGGGATAACTTTCTGAAAGTCTACGAATTATTAATTCCATCTCGTTCAGAGTAATTTAGCATGAATGTTGGTGTGTAGCATTGGAGATTTTACTTTGCTTAGTAATATTAAGTTTAAATTAAAAGCGTAGAATGCAAAGTACAACCAAGACTACTGGTGTCCATTCATCAAAAGCTGGTATTTATGCAAGCATTGGTGTGTTTGTACTTTAATATCTCTCCCTTACTTGTTCATTCATTGTACTCACTAGAATATGAGTTATTCTAGATACTAAACACTGAAAAATAATCATGAGATTAACGCTAAAAATAGGGGATATACTAGATAAGTTTGATTATTCTCCTGTAAATTGGGAGAAAACAACTACTGCTCAATTTTGGTAATGAAGCACCAATTTTGATGCTCAAAGTTTAAAAACTCCTGCAATAGAAATTAAGGTAAATCTGAATTGTCACTCTAGTTTTTCCTTTATTTAAAAGGAATCAATATACCGACTTGTTTATTTTTTCATTTACGTGTCACATTTTTCTCTTTGAATGCAAACCATGCACATTTCATAGAACTATAATTCTTTAAGAACATCTCCTTTCTTAACAAGTGGGATATAGGCCTGGGGGGTTACTAGAAAACTGGAGGTCATGACAATCATATGAACGCCGTGGTCGATCTAATTTGCTATTACAATAGCTACAGTTGGGTGTAAAATTTTCATGTTTGCTGGATGTTAAAAATGTAAATCACATAAGCCCATAGATTGTGTCCAGAAAAGATAACAATTGTGAAGTTAAAGGCTCAGGTATAGATATAGATATAGCTATAGATAGAGACAGAAGGGGAGTGGAATACAAGTCAGTAAGAATATTTTTCTTATCGGCCATAAAATGTATATATGAACATTCTACTGCTATTCTGACAGTGACAGAAGGAAGATTGGAGAACAAAAAATTATGATGCAACTAAAGGAGCACATTTAGTTTTCCCTCCTTTTAGAAAATGTCCCTCATTCATTTTATCCATCAGTTCTAGGAAAGCTTTCTTTTCAGAGCATTTGTTCTCAGCTTTAGTGAAGCTATACAGGTGGTGCTGCCTCAGCAGGAAACTGTCTTCTTGCTGAGGGGCCGCCAATTATTTGTAGTGAAACGAAAACAGAAGAATAAATATTACATGTTGATGGATACTTGTCAGGAGAGGGAATGAGGTGCTTTCAATGGGGCTTGTCAGACACAAAAACCTTCAGCAAATCTGCATTTTCAATGGCAAAGTGGCTAGAATTCTCCAGCTGCTCCACTGGTGAACCTCAAGATTTATCTCATAAATTTAAATTATAGATGACATAGCACTGGAATGGAAATAGATGACACCTTTAAAAATAAATCTAGTGTAACATTTGGGAAAAGGAATCACACATTTCAAAGGGAAAAAAATAAATTTCCAATGTGCCAAAACAGAGCTTTTATTTATTGTCCTATTTACTATTCTCTGTCTAAAATTAGCATCTCTCTTACTTCTCCTTTCAGTCCCCTTTATAAGACATGCTGTGGAGAAGCTCTGGAAGTTTAGTGCAACTCAAGGAGTAAGCCGGCTGTAACTATAACAAAAAGCTTGCCAAGGTTGAGAGCCAAACTGGCAAGGTTTTCTGTCATGTCAGCGTTTAAGTATTATTGCAATGCTTTCGTATCACTGAAGAAAGGGGAGCATGGAAACAGCAGAGCCAAATGCAAAGGAACATTTGAAGGAAAGTGTGTACCTAGCTTCAATAGAGAATTTGGCAGTAGTGGACAGGGTTTAGCCTTAATAGGAACCAGTCAGTTCAACTTTGATCATATGAAATTGCACTTTTAAAATTTATTCCAGGAGATCTTGATTCCAGCAGTCTTTCTGAATCAGATAGTGGTAAAGAATAATAAAGAATGTAACTCTGAAAACCTACAACACCAGATGAAGACTTGCCTGTGTTAAAAGGAAATTTCCACTGGTCAGAGCAGGAAGAATAAATTTCTCTTGAAGGGAAATTTCAGAGCAATACATTTGACATGTTTTTCCCCCTTTCATGTATTTATTCACATGACCAGGTAAAAGTCAATGAAAATTTGGACATTTGTCATGAGAAACCACAACAGAGTTCATGATTTGAGCAAATATTTTACCAATATTAGAAGAGTCAATTGAGAAGAACACAAAGGTGAAAGCAAGCACCAGAACAAAATGAATAACCTATCACTAACATTAACATGTTTACCGAGGTGGGGGGAACTTTCAGCAATATTTTGATCATTCCATGCAAGGTATTATGAAAGATGTACTGCACTAGATTGGAAACTTTTTTTTTTTTTTTTTAAACTAAGTGAAATTCAGAGGGCGAGGCACAGAAACATGAACTCTCCGGAAATAACTTTTCCTTCGACTATTGATGGTTTCTCTTTTCTTCTCAGGTCAGCCATGGAAGGACACATAAACGATTCAGGGGATTTAAAAATTGAAGCGGTGAGTTTAATAGCTTTACCCACATTCACTATTTGCCTCTCTTGCTTTCCAATTCCCTGTAGCTAGAGTCAAATACATTCTCACCCAGTGATCAGTGTTGGTTTTCAAGTGACACACTGCATGTGGAGCTCAGGAAAACCAAACACCTACAGGAATGTGTTGAAGAAATGGGATAGCAAGGGCGCCAAGTGACTCAGTCTCTGCTTCCATTCCCTGGGGTTTATCAACTTTGTTAATGGGGCATATGTGCTGAGAATTATGTAACGTTAAACATGGGGAACATTTCCTGGAGACATTTTTCATTCTTCCTCAAAGCCAATTCATTGATAAGTCTAGTGTCCAGGTAAAACACCACCCTCTAGTGTACGTCTCTAAATAATGCTGCTGTGACTCCTCTGATGATAATGATTATGATAGTAAGCATTACAATGAAGGTCATTTCCTATTAATTAATCCATAGGGCAATACACACAAGGATGCACTGAACAGTAGGTGATATATAACTCATTGGTGTGGTCAAACTAACTGTTGGTTTGCAGTCAAAATGAAGCAAACAGTTGGCTAGATAAAAAGAATCCAACAGAAGCTCATCAATTTCACAAGTATTTAGTGAGAATTTGGTATGGGGCAGATGTGTATGGTATGTGTTCAATGACACAATAAGGATGATAATCGCTTAAACTATGAATTGGAAGAAAAGTATTCCAAGAGTTGAACATCCTCTGAGAAATCCCCATGATGCCTGCTCTTTGGGAAAATAACGTAACTTGCTGGGGTCAGGGTGGCAATCAATTACCTAAAGAAAATTAAAATGTACTAACAGAAACATAAAATTGTTTCTCAGAAATCCTCAAAATAATTGATAACTAAAATGTGAATCATCCTAGTTTATAAGGAGAAAAATAAATTTATAAAAGTCTAGATTAGAAGCTTTTTTGATGTTATATAGCCTGATTCCATGTGAAAAAAGGAGTAGATGGAGCAATTAGAAGTATTCTACAACCCTCTGGCATGGAAGATTACTGGAAAATCCTGTGAATATATTTGACATTATTCTCTTCTCTTAAACAGAACTCAAAGAAACTGAACTCTTTTGATGAAAATATCCGTACCTCCTTTCTACACTTGTGAACATCTCAGGAGACTTTTTTTCTTAATATCTTCCAGCCTAAACTGTTGAAAGTGTATCTAGTCCAGTACATAAAGATGTTGAGCATTTGAGAGTGCTAAAATTCTGCCCACAGGACATGGAATATATCAAATCCATCCACATTTTCCCATATACATTTCCCATTCCCAAAATGCCTTATTAAAACTCTTCTCATTGGTATTTTCCAGTAGAATCAGGGAAAACCTAGTATCTCCAACTAACCAAAACATCATTGCTCATCAATACCATCTTTCAGCTATCACCAAGTTATTTAGACTTTTTGCTACCCGAAAATCTTCCCTCACATACCCACAACTGTGATCTAATTGCCTCAGAACATTCTTGGAAGAAGCTGGAATTTACTTAAAGACCTGTGTGTGTGTGCAAGTGCACGTTACCCAAGTTTTCATCAGTGGAATGCAATGTGCTCATGTAGAAAATATTCCCCCCAAAGAAAAAGATAGTGACTTTGTCCCAGAAATTGTTTTTTTTTTTTTTTTTTTTTTTTTTTTTTGCGGTACGCAGGCCTCTCACTGTTGTGGCCTCTCCCGTTGCAGAGCACAGGCTCCGGACGCGCAGGCTCAGCGGCCATGGCTCACGGGCCCAGCCGCTCCGCGGCATGTGGGATCTTCCCAGACCGGGCACGAACCCGTGTCCCCTGCATCGGCAGGCGGACTCTCAACCACTGTGCCACCAGGGAAGCCCTGTCTTCTTTTATAATTAAGAAAGAAACACAATTAATCAGCACACTGGAAGCCAGAAGACCCAAGTCCCCATCCTGGCTCTGATTCTAACCAGCTGTATGAGTTGAGAAAAATAACTTTACTTCATAGACCTCAGATTCCCAGTTCTAACAATATGTGGATAGGACTGAATGAGTGCAAAAACCCTTTCAAGTCGTAACAGTCTATGACGTGTAAGTAGTTTAATAGTTTATGACTTATAAGTATTAGTAGTTTGGCTCTCTAATTAATATTAAAATTACTTTGGAACATTTTAAGTTAATACTGGCTATAGTCAGCATCAAATTATGTATAACATCTAAAAGAAAAACCTTTAAGTAAATAATTCCACCTAATGTTGATGCCTCCTTCTGTTGGTCTAATGCTGTGTAGCATTGCGGTTAGTAGGACAAGATATGAAATGAGGTTGCCTGGATTGCAACAGCAGCTCTACTATCACTGGCTACATGACCTGAGTTATTTCACTTCTTTGTGCCTTAGATCTCTTACCAGTAATGTGGACATAACATAGCACCTCCTTTACTTTATAGGGTTGTTTCGAGAATCAAATGAAATTAAACATATAAAGCTGTTAGCAAAGAGTTTACACAGATCGAGTATCCAACAATTTTTAAATTATTACTACTACTCTAAAAAAGAATAGAGGAAAAGATGAGAAAGGAAAATATACTTCAATTATTATTTTTAATAGAATTTTTGAAGGAAAATTTTTTGTGATTTTTTTTTAACCACATCAAATGTTTAACAAATTTTAATTATATCTCTACAATGCATTATCAGCGATTAGAAACACAGGTAGCATCTGGCCAATATTATAGTTCGCACTATGTAGGAGAGCATGTTTGAACTCACGGGGAAGGTTCATTGAGACATAGGTAAGCTGTCAAGTATAGGTAATGGATAATAAATTAGGTATGAGGGCATTCGTTATCAAGGCAACCTTTCTCACTGCATTCTCAACAGCACATCAGTAAGAGTAATTTTGAACAAATAGCAGCCGTACAAATATCTGCTACCACACGTACCAAATGAAAGTGGGAAGAAAGGAACATTGTAACTGTGGTGAATGTAGCAATCTACCCCAGGAAAACTATATTATTTAATTAATCCACCGATGTAGTTTGACAGGCTCTTTAAAAATAAACAAAACAGTGCATTCTGAAATTTATCAAGTGATTTTTTTCAAATAAATATCCATGCTGTGTTTCAATATTCTTTAAATCTCGACATTTATGTTGAGTTATAAACTTGCTATGAAAATGGAAATTTGGATTTCTCAAACGAAAGCCTTTTGGAGTTGATAAATAATTCTCACTGCAGCTTCATAGATTCTCTCCAAACTTCAAGTCCAAATGTCAGAGCTAGAGACTATGAAGACTGATAAAAGTAGAGGTTTTGTTGATGTTTTCTATCCTATTACTGTTCTTATAAAGGTTTTTGTTCCAACTGAATACAGCACATCATATGGTCTCTAGTTAGCACTGGCAGAGAAAAAATGAATTCTCAGAGTTCAGAGAGACTAAATAGAGATAATATGGCATGAGGATATCAGCTTCTGCACATCTATTTCTTATATTCAGTAGTGTGCATAAAACTAAGTGGGATTTGAGTAGATAACATTATCTTAAAAGGGTGCAAAAACACCCTGAAACTAAATTAATATTTTGAGAACTCTGACAAAAATGAGGAACAGAGGCCAAACCAACACTACTTAGCAATCAACAAGAGTTGTCCTCGTATTCATCGGCTCTACTGGGCACATTTAGCACGATTGATCAGGCTAACTTTGAGAAGGATCATAAGGATATAAAGACTCCTCCAAAGCAGTAGGAAAATGAATAGCTGAATGGAGAAAATTGTACCACACATCTTCTTGCCCTATTACTGTTAACGCCAGCAGTCACAATCAGTAGTTTATTGTATAGGGCAATCTTGTTGATTAGAAACTGGATTAAACTTCATCAAAATGGAATGGCATGTAACTCAACCCTACTATTCCTACAGAAATAACTTATGCATCTTTATAGACATTTTTATTTGCAGCAGTATATTATGTAATAAAAATTGGCTTTGGGAATGTATATAGTGCCTTGTCAATCACTTCTGCCATTAGTTTCTTGAAGGAGCTAGATAACAAATCAGCAAAAAAAAAGTTTCACTTTGGCAAAGGAGACATTTCTAAGTTACTTTTACTTAAAAGTTTTGAAATATTTGTCTTGAAGTCCAATTGCTTTGTCATATTATTTGCACTATCTTCATATCAGGAGGTAGACACTTTGCTAAAGTCTCCTGTATATAATTCTTAATTTAATGATCTAAAAGAAACCATCCTAAAGAAGTGGGATAATGTGCTCAAAGTTACCCAAGAGGTCACTCTGTGGGAAAACAGTGCAAAGCCAAGAAGTTTAAAGTTCAGGCTCAGCCACTAACTCCTTTCTCTGACATGAAACATCAGTTCATTACCCCCAGTCCTGACCCAAGGAGCAGAGGATAAAAAAATTTAGTTGCTTAGCAATAGGATTGCAGAGCAAATTTGTTTTAATGCTGCTTCTTGAGCTGATCACTTCAAGGTCCTTGTAGATCATGCAACCTCTAAAACCAGCAACTCTCCATAAATACTAACTTAGATCAAAATAATGTTGATATTCAAATACTAAATACAAAGCCATTTCAATAACAATATTATAATAATTATAGCAATTATTTAATGAATATTGATATATGACTATGTTAGATACTATTTTAAGTGCTTTGTATATCTTAACTTGTAGAAAATGGAAAAGAGATGAAAATTGTATATTGTAAATATACTGAGTATTTAAGAAGAGATGGCATATATTCATGAAGAAATATATATTAAAAAAGCAAAAAAATGCTTATTGGGTTAATACATAAGGGAAAGAGTAAGACATCAACAAATGTATATACCTTTTCATTTAAAAATTTATATGAACACTTTATATAAGCTTTCCTTTCAATGATCTTAAAGCATTTAATTTATCTTTCAAGTTTTTTGAAGGTTGAACACATACAAGTATGTTTTTCCTTATATAAAAAAGTAAAAACATCTACTTATGATAGAAAACTCTCCAGAAAGTTGGCATAGAGGGAACATAACTGAACATAATAAAGGTTATATATGACAAACCTACAGCTAGCATCATATTCAATGGTGAAAAGCTGAAAGCATTCCCTCTAAGATCAGGAACAAGACAAGAATGTCCACTCTCACCAATTTTATTCAACATAGTTAGGGTAGTTAGGGAAGTCCTAGCCACAGCAATCAGAGAAGAAAAAGAAATAAAAGGAATCCAAATTGGAAAGGAAGAAGTAAAACAGTTACTCTTTGCAGATGACATGAAACTATACATAGAAAATCCTAAACACACCACCAGAAAACTACTAGAGCTCATCAATGAATTTGGTAAAGCTGCAGGATACAAAATCAATGTACAGAAATCTGTTGCACTTCTAAACACTAATGATGAAATATCAGAAAGAGAAATTAAGGAAACAATCCCATTTACCATAACATCAAAAATAATAAAATACCTTGGAATAAACCTACCTAAGGAGGCAAAAAACTTGTACTCCAAAAGATAAAAGAAACTGAAGACCAAAACAGATGGAAAAATACACCGTGTTCTTGGACTGGAAGAATCAATATTGTTAAAATGACCATACTACCCAAGGCAATCTACAGATTCAGTGCAATCCCTATCAAATTACCAATGACATTTTTCACAGAACTGGAACAAAAAAAATTTTTTTTAAATTTGTATGGAAACATAAAAGACCCTGAATAGTCAAAACAATCTTGACAAAGAAGAACGGAGCTGGAAGAATCATGTGCCCTGACTTCAGACTATACTATAAAGCTACAGTAAACAAAACAGTATGGTACTGGCACAAAAACAGACACATGGATCAATGGATCAGGATAGAAGCCCAGAAATAAATCCACTCACTTATGGTCAATTAATTTACAACAAATGAGGCAAGACTATACAATGGAGAAAAGACAGTCTCTTCATTAAGTGGTGCTGGGAAAACTGGGTAGCTACATGTAAAAGAATGAAATTAGAATATTCTCTAATACCTTATACAAAAATTAACTGAAAATGGATTAAAGACCTAAACATAAGACCGGATACTATAAAACTCCTAGAGGAAAACATAGGCAGGAGCACTCTTTTACATAAATTGCAGCAATGACTTTTTGAATCCGGACCCAAAGTAAAGGAAATAAAAGCAAAAATAAACAAATGGGACCTCATTAAACTTGAAAGGCTTTGCACATCAAAGGAAACCATAAACAAAATGAAAAGGCAACCTACAGAATGGGAGAAAATATTTGCAAATGATGTGACTGACAAGGGCTTAATTTCCAAAATATACAAACAACTCATACAATTCAATATCAAACAAACAAACAAACAACCCAGTTAAAAATGAGCAGAAGACCTGAATACACATTTCTCCAAAGAAGATGCACAGATGGCCAAGAAGCTCATGAAAAGATGCTCAACATCACTAATTATTAGAGAAATGCAAATCAAAACCACAATAAGGTATCACCTCACTCTGGTCAGAATGGCCATCATCATAAATGTTGGAAAGGGTGTGGAGAAAAGGGAACCCTCCTACACTGTTGGGAATGTAAACTGGTGCAGCCACTATGGAGAACAGTATGGAGGTTCCTTAAAAAACTAAAAATAGAGTTACCATATGATCCAGTAATCCCACTCCTGGGCATGTATCTGGAAAAGATGAAAACTCCAATTGAAAAAGATACATGCACCCCAATGTTCACAGCAGCACTATTTACAATAGCCAAAACATGGAAACATCCTAAATGTCCTTTGACAGATGAATGGATAAAGAAGATGTGGTATATATATATACACACAATGGTATATTACGTAGCCATACAAAAGAATGAAATAATGTGCAGCAACATGGATGGACCTAGAGATTATCATACTGAGTGAAGTAAGTCAGAGAAAGACAAATATCATATGATATCACTTATATGTGGAATCTAAAAAAATGATAGAAAGGAACTTATTTATCAAACAGAAATAGACTCACAGACATAGCAAACAAATTTATGGTTACCAATGGGGAAAGTGGGGGAGAATTAATTAAGGAATGGGAGTAACAGATACATACTACTATATATATAAGATAAACAACTAGGACCTACTGTATAGCACAAGGAACTATGTTTAATATCTTGTAATAACCTATAATGGAAAAAATCTGAAAAAGAATATATATGTATAACTGAATCACATGTATATATGTGTGTATACTTTGCTGCACACCTGAAACATTGTAAATCAAATATAATTAAAAAACAGTAAAAAAGGGAAAGCTTAAAGATCATGAAGTCATTGCCTCTTCTTAAAGCAAAAAAATTAGTCATATAACTAGCTCATGAGCTTCAGTTTAATGTTCCTTTCAATTTGTTATATTTACAAACCAGATGTTATGTGTATGAGCCTGCATGTGAAATTTCAGCATCATAACTCAACTAGTACAATGGTAACATTTCAGAGACAAATAAATTGTATTAAAATCAAACTGCTAAGTAGTTATTTTACCAATCCAGCTGTTTAATAACCATCAATTACTTGGGGCTCACTCTGAGGGTTTTGATGACTGAGTTTCACAGAGAAAGGACAAGGAACACAGCCTCCTCAATTTTCTTACTCAGAGAAGCACAATGTAACAATAGAGCACTAAAGACATTCAAGAAAAATGAATGAGTACAGATAGATCAAAATTTAGCATTTTCTATTTGTAATTTTAATGTTGATTTACTTATTTAAAAACATGAAATTATTTCATCATTGCTAGAAAGACTACAAACTTCATTTATAACTTCTTTACGTCTAATTGGTTGTCCCATTAAAGGAAGAGGGTCCTGTGGTCTTTAAGATCCTGTAGATTTACTTTGGGGAAAAAAGTTCACTGTGAGAACAATAGTTCCATACACCACAGATGGAAATTTAAATGTGGTGTGATACTGCACATCAGGAGCCAGCTAAGGTAACTCTGTTGCAATCTGCGAGTTACTCTTGTGAAACGATCCCTTGGCATTTTCTTAACAAGAGCAGAGTGTTCGTGCCAGTATTTTGGCTTCTTTCCATTTTCCAGTGTGTGAGCTGCAACCACCAATACTTTCTATATTTCACATCTCAAATGATTTTAGGGTTATATAATTCACATTAATATTTTTCCTCAGACATACACTTCAGTGATGGCAACACAGACCATATTAGGTGTTTATGAGATTCCTAAGGAAAAATTCTGTTCTGCTCTTGAGCTACAGTAACAGCAGTCTTATGTCTTTTTTTTTTTTTTTTTAACCAAGGTCCTGATTTCATTTTCTCACATTATCCAGCACTTAATCAACTCAAATGCTTTCATGTAATTGAACCAAGTTCAAGACTGGTAGAAATAAAAGCAAAATAGAGGAGACTAGGTAAAAGATCACCCACTGCAATGTAACACAGTATCTGGTAGCACACTGGATTATTTATCTTCAATTTTTTTTTTTTGCATAGGAAAATAAAATGTATACTATATACTTGTACATTATAAAAATATAACTTATTTTGTCATCTTATCAACACTTTCAATGCTCTTTAACGAGAGCTAAGCAAATCATTGACAGTGATTTGTTTAGCACGTAAATTTCAAAGATAAAATGTTTTGAAGATTAAATCTGAAAGTCATATTTTTGAGTTAATTTTAAATATCAGTAATAAAAAAGCTCAAGTAATATCAGAAGTTGATATTAGGCTTCCACTCTCCACACTGGCTTGTAAGAACCTTGGAAGTCGCCATTTCATCCTAACCACAAGTGAAAAGCTGAACAAACAAAAATCAACAACTCTTTTTAGATCCATAAAAGAAGTGAGGTCACAGGGAAAACCACTGTCCTAAATATTAGAGACATAGACACACAAAACCAGAGTGTCGCAACCCACTGGAGAAGAAACCCGTGAGCAAAATATCTGTAGGAACCAGTGGGAGGTGTGGAGAGGGGAGGGAAACCCGACCTGTAATTGACAAATTACTGGAGGCTCAGTCTGGGTAATTCAGAATTAAAAACTCCAGGGGAACCCAGTCATTGGGGTGGCCCCTCACTTCTGTGGGTTGTGCCTCCAGGAGTTCAACCTGGATCTCTCTGTGAATATTTGAGAAAAACCCCCTCAGGCTTCCAGCAGGGAGAGGAAAAAGGACCATTTTGAAATACACCAGTGCATTCTGTTCTTCTTAAGGAGGTCTGCCCTAAGGCGAAACTGTTTAACCAGAATCTAACCTGCTGGGGTTCTATCAGGGGCTAACCTGACCTGAAGGTAGGGAAATGCCCAACTCCATCCAGCCCTAGCTGGATTGTTTAGGCAGTGAAACTACTTTGTACTACAATGGTGGATATACGTCATTATACACTTGTCCAAATCCATAGAAGGTACAACCCCAAGAGTGAATCCAAATGTAAACTGTGATCTTTGGGCAATTGCAGTATGTCAATTTATATTTATTCATCAGTTGTAACAAATGTACCAGTCCTGCGGGGGATGCTGATTATGGGGGCAATTATGCAGGTGTGGAGGCAGAGGGTATATGGGAAGTCTCTGTCCTTTCCCTAAATTTTGCTGTGAACCTAAATCTGCCCTAAAAAGTAGTCTGTTTCTAAACAAATTTGATACAGTCTTAAACTTGCTTTTTAGTGATTTTGTTGTCCAGTCATTCCCATAGTTGTATTATTTGATTATTCTCTTTTAAAATCAGTCTATTTGTTTTATTCTCACTGTGTTTTATTGCTATTATTTATTTACTGAATGCTCACTTGTGTTTAGTACCTAATGCACATAATACCATTTAATCATTCACATTCACATGTCGAAGTAGAAATTATCATTGCCCTTTTACAGGTGAGGAATCTTAGGTTTAAAAATTTAGTTAACTTGTTTAAAACACATAGCCAAGAAGCAACAAAGTCTGTTACATCAGAGTCTTAACCACATTATACGGTTATTAGTAATGATAACCTATATCAGACCAAATCCCATGAATATTTTTTTTCTGAAATAATTCTTCAGAATTGTTTGCTATACCTCTGTAAAGCTACCTTCCCCAGAACTTCTGAATAAAATTATTAATTTCTTTTCTAGAATAAATTACAGTTGAATCAAGGGTTTCAAAAGCTGGGTGAAAGTTTCTCATTTTTATTTGACTTATTGTTCAATGTTTCCTGCCAAGATTTGGGGACAGTTAGGGGCTATATTTAAGGGTATGATGATATCTAGACTGCTGGTTATAGGAGTTAGATAATCTAGAAGAAAGAGGTGATACTATTTAAATTATAATTATTGACAAAAAGTTACCCAAATAGTACATTGTCATAGTCAAGGGACAGAAAGAAATTAAAGAAAGTAGATCAAGTCAAAGCTGGAGGACATGGATATACATACATACATGTAGATGTGTACAGATAGATAGATCAATAGATAGATAGGTAGATAGATAATAGATATACTTTAAGATGAACAGATACTCTAGTCTTCTGGAGTGAAGAACCATTAGCATAGTCATAAATTAATAATCTGTTTATATTTATTTTATAAGGGAAAATACTGAATAGCATTTAGAAGACTGTATGCCATTGTTACAAGCATCGATATGGGAAAATATTGACTCAGTCTTTTCCATTAAGTGCTTGATTTGGTAAATTGTATTATAATTCTGAAAATCAAACCAGCATTAAAGACTACAAGGAAGTCTTAAGTCCAGACCAACAAATGACTAGTATTGATAACCTGAGTATTATTGAATCATATTTTGTTCCATTTATAATTTGTTATCCTTACTAAACACATGGCTATGGCCCTTAGCTATGACAGACATAATGAGGCAGATACAGAGTAAAGAAAATAAAATTTTTCTATTAAAAAATGGGAGAAAGAAGAGAGGGATATGGGAGTTCAGGTGGTTATAAAATAATCAGATTTAGGTTGGTTTCAACTTCTTTAGTGCTTTCATTTTGTGGACATAATAAAATATACTGCAAACAGTATGGCATACTTTGAAAACATAGAAGCATTGTTGCACATTCAGTTCCAAAGAAGCAGGGCAGGATAATTTAAGAAGAGGCAAAACAGTTACATTTTAAAGCCACAGGCACCCTAAGTTTATTCCTTATTAATGGACTGAAACTTCCTATAGAAAAAAAAAAAAAGAGGGGGCTGGCAAACAAGAGGTTTAAAATAGGCATTTTCAGAATACTACCATAAAGAGAGAGATTGCTATAATTTAACCACTGAGTTGAAATATGAAATCCTTACAAGTGCATTTTTAGGCTGCGGATCCTGATCTCCTACAGACCAATTAAAGCTAAATAATTGTTGTTGGTATGACCACCTCAGGGAGAAACAAAAGACTTCACTTTATTTAACTGAAGCCTCAAAGTTGTTCTTCAGAACAGAAAATAAGCAGGGGTGGCTATAAATTGTGGTAGCTTATCAGATCACGTTGGATAATGCCATGTTTTCTTCTAATAATGTTATTAAGACACAATGGGTCATGGAGGGCTAACCCATGCACATCATTGATTTTTGCATTTCAGCTGTCTTTAATCCAAGAATTGATTATCAAAGCCAAATTGATTATTTCATTTATATGAATAGTCAGTAAGGCATTTAAGCACCGTTTCAAATCCATATATTTCTTATGTATAGCTTTACTTTTATGTCTCAGAAGAAGATGTGTTCAAAGGTCTGATGGACAAAGCCCATGTACATTTAATTAAAAAAAAAACACACTTGCAAATGGTCACATCTGATCTATGTAAAAGCTGCTACTATTGATCATATGGAAATTAAGGTGTCTGTAGTCTTCATTGCTTTAGTACAGATATATTACACTTGATTTTACTGAGATATGATTGATGTACAATAAAATGCACATATTGATGTAGAATTTTACGAGTTTTAACATGTATACAACATGAAATCACCACTGCAATAGAGGTAATGAAAGTATACATTACTCCTCCCAATTTTTTATGCTCCATTGTAATCCAGGCCTCCATTCCCTCTCCCTGACCTGCCACCTCTAGTAAACCACTTACCTGTTTTCTGTTATTATAGATTAGTTTGCCTTTTCTAGAATTTTATATAACTGGAATCAACAGAGTAAGTACTCTTTTTTGTCTGGTTTCTTTCACTCAGTATAACTATTTGAGATTTATCCATTTTGTTGTGTTCCTTTTTATTACTGAGTAGTATTCTATTTATGAATATACTACAATTTGTTTATATATTTACCTGTTGATGATCATTTGGATTTTCTGTTTTTGCCTATTACAAACAAATCTGCTATGAACATTTCTGTGCAAGTAATTATGTAACTATGTGCCATCATTTCTCTTGGGTAAATACCTAGAAATGGAATGGCTGTATCATATGGTAGGAATACATTTAATTTTTTTTAGGTTCCAAGCTGTTTTTTAAAGTGGTTATACTATGTTTTATTCCTAATATTCATGTATAGAGGTCAAGTCATTCTACAGCTTCACCATCACTTGGTGTGGTTTTTCTTTCTAATTTTGACCCTCCCAGTGGGTGTATTGCTATGTCTAACTGCAGCTTAATTTGCATTCCCTAGTGACTAATGATGCTGAGTATCTTCTTTAGTGAATTGTCTGTTCACATCCTTTGCCTGTTTTTTAATCTGGTTGTTTATTTACGTATCATTGAGTTTTGTGAATTCATCACCTATTCTGAACACAAGCCCTTTATCAAGTATGAGTTTTGCAAATATTTTTCCATGTCTATGGCTGGTCTTTTCATTTTCTTAAGTGTCTTATGAAAAGTTGAAAATTTTAACTGTGATTAAATCTAATTTGCAAATCTTTTAATTATGGATTGTGCTTTTGTCATCATATGTTAGAAATATTAACCCAAGTGACAATGTTTTGCTCCTGTTTTCTTCTAGCACTTATACTTTTCCCTATTTTATTTAGGTCTACAATACATTTGCATTAAGTTTTTATATATGATATGAAAAGTAAATGTTCGTTCTTTCTCTCTCTTTTGTTTTCTGGGTGTGTGTGTGTGTGTGCGCATGTGTGCTTGCATGCATGTGTGTGTGTGTGTTTTGATCATGGCTGTTCAATTCTTCCAACACTATCTGTTGAAAAAAATGATAATTTACCCTTTTGACTACCTTGCCGTCTTTATCAAAAGTCAGTTGACTATATATCTGTGGGTCTATTTCTGGATTCTATATTGTGTTCCATTGATACTTCTGCCATTACCACACTATCTTGATTACTGGAGACTTATGTTAAATACTTTTATCAACTAGAGTATGTACTCCATTTTGTTTTCAAAGTCGGAAAAGCCAAAGTCATTTTTAGCTGTTTTAGGTCCTGCATTACCAAATAAATTTATAACGTTTGTCAACATCTTCAGCCTAAGCCCTGGCACCATTTGTCAACTGATTTCATGAAATAAAAAGGATGACAATATGAATTAACAACTTCTAATGTTATTCATCTTGACCTGACTCCATTTTGCTAATATGACTTATTTTATTACGCCTGTTGTGATGTCCAACTCATAAAATTTAATCAAAATTGTATGTTGTTTCAAATTAAGGAAATATTGTGAACATAAATGTAATTTCTTTTTGCTTAAGTGAAAAAAAACGCATCAAAGTATAATCTTTTCAGGTAACATATAACAGCTAATGGTAACTGGGATGTAATAGCAACACCACCATTCTTTTCTTTTTTTAACATCTTTATTGGAGTATAATTGCTTTACAATGGTGTGTTAGTTTCTGCTTTATAAACACCACCATTCTTAACTGGTATCACAGGGGGCTGACTTCTCAAGCATAATTATATGTTATCTTAAATCCCCAAACATAGAAGCAGTCAACAGATTGCACCCATGTGCTGTTAAGGTTTTGTTTTTTTTTAAGTTCCCCTTAATTTACAAAGGTATAGATGTTGCATATAATACAGGTTAATATAAAGGAAAACTGCAGACCAGCTGTCTGACTGTGGTATGGTATATACTACAGGAAAAGCGGCCTATAGTTATAACTTGAAAATTACATTTTAAATCGTGTTACCAAACAATTATAATTCTTACTCTGGGGAATTATCAGGGATTTTTCACCTCTCAACATGTCAAAGATAAATGGCCAACGACAAACAACATCCATGTTTTCACCAGTAACATAAAAAAACTTAAGTTCTACATAATTTCTAAAATAGCTAAACAGTTTACTTATATAAAAGTTAATCCTCATATTTTACATGAGGATTTAGACAATTAGCTAGAAACTCATAAACAGAATATCTCTGGGCCTACTAAACATTATTCTGAAAATGGTCAGAATAATTGCAATTTAAGTGTTTTTCTTAAAGCAATGTTGAATTCTGCTACATAGAATTGAGACCTTCACTATTCTAGACAAATCTTTTGATTGTGAGAAAAATAAACCTACTCAGACCACTTTGAGGAAAAGGGAAGTGGAACCAGGAAGCCATCAAGGATCAAGGTCACTCTAGAGGCCTGCTCCTGTTTGCCATGTCTGTCTGTCTGTCTCTCATTTGCCATATATTCTCACTCTCATGGCTTCTTAGATTCTCTTTCTAGACATTCTACACTGTCCTCTCTGCTTTCTTAGAGCCTCCAGATCTTTGCTATTTATTTTATTTGAACATGCTCTCATGAATGTTCAATGACCCAGCTCTTCTTCCTCAATAGTATCCTTTACATTAGTGAGGCACGGGTTATAGGGGAAAATTATTAGACGATATTATGTAAAAATAGGTAACAACAACAGTACATGTAAATCTGCATTGTCCTCTAGAAGATATTCTAGGTCATTTCTTGAGTATCTAGCATCTACATTAATGGGGGAAAAATGTAAAATGCAGGGTTTGGGATAATTGTCATGTCACTATTGCTAGTGAAGTGGTAGACCAAAATAAGACATCAAAATATGTAGGACGTGTCAAAATTTCCATAAGGTCCTTAATGAGGTGTTTTAATTAATGCAACTTTATATGTCTGTATAAAATGTATTGATTCCTTTAAATTATTGATACTACTTAGTGTTTCAGGCATAACACTTAAGATTAAAGAATGAAACTCTATACTGTTACATATGCCACATGAGTGGACACACTGTCCATTCTGAGGTGATCTAAAAGCACTGAAACTGTATGCTTCAATAACAAGGATCATGTTTGCTGCATGTCTTTGGGTGACTTTATATGATATCATGTTATTATATGCTAGATTTTGTTTTATCCACTTCGGCTGTCCATGTGCACAGGACACAACTTGTCCCCAACTAGGTTTAATTGGCTGCTGCTGATTCACTACTGTTCACAGACAGAAAGAGATACTTCCAAGGTGGCTTCCTATGAAAGATTGTGGAAACTTTAAATTTTCCCTGAAAGCAACTGTCATGGCATAATTATGGCATTCATAATAAAGTAAGACGTAAGTAGAAGCAAGGCCCTAAAATTCTAGAATGGTACCCAAGTATTAAATTAATGCTAGGCAGGAAAGTCAAACCCTGTATCAAATATTTTGTACTCCTGTTGGCTTAAGAAAAAGTGACCTCTCTTAATAGCTATAAACATTATCCCCATGGTAGTCAAGACCTAGGGTCTGTTCAGGATTTTTCTATTACTCCTCTTTTAAAACACAAGGTAGGAACAATTCTCTCCCATGTCTGAGGTTAGGCAATATCATGTGGTTTGCTTTGGCTAAAGAAACGTGAAAGGAAGTGATGCACATCACAGAAAGAAGCTGCAAGAGCCATGGAGTAACTTACTTTGTTCCGTTTTCCTGACTCCATAGTAAAGTATGTGAGGACAAAAAGTCTCCATTAACTGGGTCTTAGAGAAACTGTGATACAGAGTCTCCAATTAACCTGAAGACTTTTTCTTCACTCTGTTGAACGTGTAGTATGAGTAAGAAAAAAACGTTTGTTTTGTTTAAGCCACTGAGATTTTGAGATCTAGGGGCTACTGTTATCACAGCATTAGACTACTGAATCATACCACATAACCTCACGCATACCCTTCAAGGACATTCATCCAACAAAATGGAAAGACACTGTATCAAAAACAAAGGTTCCAATAGAAGAGCAAACTGAAAACTAAAAGTACATCCTGGCTTAATAGGTAATGCGAGAATATTTGAGAAATGGAAAAACTACCTACATTTTAAAACAATTCTTAATCTTTCAGAAAAAGCTTGTGGGTTAAAAAAATTTTTTTTCATTCTTCGTGAGTACCTGGTACTCAACACTTTAATTTCTTAACAGTGACATTGAATGCTGGAACCCACGTACTTCATTTCTGGGACTACTTACATTTATCTTAAACCAAGAATCAGGCTTAAAAACAAATAAGTAAATTAAATAAATGTACACAAAATATTGTAAAATACAATTCAAGAAGTGTCTCTCCACAATGACTCCTAACACATTAGTTATTTGTCCAGACAGGTAGATTTACCCATGTGGTACCTTTGAAAATGCCAAAAATCACAGGTCTGGCAGTCTCCTCCACCCCCTGTAGAAAGTACATATGAGTTCCATCAAATAATAGTGGCTGCTCCTACTGCTTGGCACTAATGACCAAGCAGTTCCTTACCCCCTTATAATAGAGGTCATTTCTTAGACTTTCGGCCTTTTATATGTTTTAATAATATAAGTTTTGAAGTTTTATAGCTAATTTTGTGATCTACTTAGCTGTTCTATGTTCGATAAGAACACCTAAAAATACTATTAGAGTAAATAAAAGATAGATCAAGAGATATATAAAGCAAAGATATCAAACACCTCTGGCCAGACAGTCTTCAGATTATGCAAGAGTTTTGCCACCTACTTTGAACTCTACATATTGGGGAAAGGTAGTTAAATTTTTTACAGGCATTGATCAGCACATAACTTGCTTTTGTTGTTGTTAGTAGAGTACTGCAGATAAATTCTAACAAAATAACATATAGATGATTTTCAAATAGAATACTCATCCGTTGTTCTTAACTATCGCATCTGTACATCTTCAGAAGCCACCCAGTGGTTGTATAGTCTATTCTAACCCTTAGGCATGACAGTCCTGAAAGCTCTCTGCCCATTTTAGTGAGGACATAATGATTTTATTCCTTTCAATGTCCTAAGAGATGCTTCAAATTAACAATACATTTTTCCTTGCAGTATCCAAGAGTACACTGTTACAAATCTTTCTTCACTACCCTTAGAACTTAAACCAGAACAAGTAAAATTTCTTCTATTATATTCTTTTCATTTGTCATGGAGTAAGTGAATTTACTTTGCAGCAACATTAAACCATGGAAAGAGCAGACACTAGTGAGAGTATGTCCAAAAAATGTTTCCAGGATGTGGATTAATATCCAAGAAAACAATTAAATCCTGTTTCTAGAGGTAAATTATACATGTACTATGCTGAACTCTGAAGAGGATGTTACTTTTAATGAAATGCATAGAAATCATGATATAGAATATAGTTTTAAAATTCTGAAAGCTCAAAGTCTTATTTGTAAATCAAGGACTGAACTTGATTATCATGCCTTTGCCAAATATTCTAGATTTGGTAAAAAGCCCCATCTCATTATAATTTCTTTTAATGTGATTTCTAATAATTTAAACAGTGTAACATCATACATAATACATGTCAATATACTGTGCCAATATAGGATGTGATATAGCTATATGCCTCTTTTATATTTAAGATGTTTGAACTCAATACATCCTGTTATCCAATGCAGCCAGGAAGACATTTGTGAAGAAAGTTAACTCAGTACTCTTTCCCTCAAAAAAAGGAAAAAGAAGAATTCTTCCTTTCTTTGGGTTTTGAGAACATTACCAAATGTATTAAATATTTTCAATATAGCCACTAGAGGAAAAATCATATCAATTAAAAGAGAAACATGTATTTTATGATAATAAATGTATTAAATTAAAGGTCAATTCAGTAAATAAGGGAAAGAGTAAACAGCAAAAATTGAAAAGATCTATGTAAAGATACATAGTATACATCTTTTCACTTATAAGTAAAATAATGATGATGACAAATATGATAATACTGATGATAATAATAGAAAGAAGCTTCTAGTCTTTTTAGGAACTTATAGTGCCTCTGGGGAAGAAAACCCCAAAACATCGCAATCAAATTTTAATGAGACTTCAAATCTTCAAAACGCTGTCAAAGAAGCTGCTCCCTTTCCTTACTTTTTAAAAAGGAACTGAGAAATGTGAAAGCTTAGAAAAAACAAAATATAGGCTGGCAGGAAGAAATTCCATCTTGTTGGGTCTCTGAAACAGCGGAGGACTGAACACTTGTAAACACGGTACCTTGAGCAATAGTTGCCTTATGGCTTGTAGTTTGAGGCCAAGAATAGCATGATAAACTTAGAATGTGTTTATCTCTTGGCAGCTTCATTTTACTTGCAAGCTGGGAGGGACAAAGACCAACAATTTTCCACCTACAAAGTGCATCTAAGCTGGCAGGCAGCTCAGTGAGTAAGTCAACTTGAACCTCCAGATCACAACTACTCTCAAAGACAGATGGACAATTTTGGAAAGGGGATGATTCAGCCAATATCTCAAGGCATTTATGGCTACAAAGTCCTGTAGTTGGGGGTTCTGGGGGGAGCTTTAATTTGGAGACTTCACATAAGTTTAGTGCTGTTTAAGAGAAATGGTATGTGTGCACATTTTTATAATTCCATGTTCATTGCTAGTTGAAAACAGGTAGGAAGGTGGCAGCATATTAAGAACCTGTGTTTACTCTCCAAAATAGAGAAAGCTATGCATTTTTTCCAAATACTGATTTTATTTTATTTTATTTTTTTTTGTTTTTACTTTCATAACAGTAAGAAGCACCATGTCTGTTTTATTCAACGGCTTAATGTCAACTGTTTAATGATTGATTATAAACCCAGGTAGACTTTTATGTTTTATCTTCAAATTACTTAATTTAGAATTAGTGTTAATTATGTGAAGTGTGGTTGGGAAAAGAGGTGCTTGGACGCTGTAAATTTGAAGACTGAGCAAAAGAACTTCTTGTTACAAGGTTTGAGACATCTGCCGAAGTTGGGTTATTTGTGTAGTAGGGGTGTTATGTTTCAGATTATAGAGATATTTTGAGATCATAAAACAAAACTCTTTTTTTAACCCACTGGATTCATATTTTTTGCTCTCCATACAATCCTCTTTTGCTTAAACACACAGCTGATTACCCAAGATGATCCTGAATCCTTGCAAAGTGCAAGTAAAATCTTTTGGTGTCGGGAGAGCCATTTTATGGATTCAGCATGGTTCTGATTTGACAACAAGTTGGACAAAAATTATACTATCAGAAGGAACAAAGAATGATCCTTCTCCTCTTCATGAAACATTCCATGACTGAACAGAAAAGACCAATAATTTCGGAATGGAAATTAAATATGATCAACTGTTTATTCAACTCAAGAATATCTGTTAGAAATTTGTTCCATGTGGAATAAAACAAAAGGATTTTTCATACGTATCTTTACAAGTTATTAAAAAGTAGATTTATGAAGAGAAAAAGCAGTGACCAAAGCAATAAGTACTTAGAGATGTTAGAAGTAAGACTCTAAGTAGTTCTGTAAATGACTCATCATGATTTCTTCCACAGTGGCAAATTAACATATTTTACACCCAGAATGAAATTAATGCAGTTGAGCCTACCAAATTCAAATTCCTTTGCCGTGCCACATGTCCAGAATAACTGTTTCCCCCAAAAAAGGTTCCCTGTGGACCTCCGCCACAGTTCATGGGTAGTTATTTTTTCAGTTGCATCCTGCAACCCTTAGTTTGTTGAAGAGATCCAGCCCAATCCAGGCCAGTGTTATCTTTTTGCCTTTTACTCTGTACCCTGACTACTTTATTTGCTCTGTTTGAATAATACCACTACATGGAAAACTAACTTGATTAAATATTTTCTGAGAGTAGATTTCTAACTTTTACTAGCATGTCATTGGTGAAAAGATATTTTAAGAAACTGATTTTTCTCCTGAGAACAACTTAATACATCTATTCTTTAAATTTTATAAGGATTTTAAAGCTTCAATTTGGATTAATAAATGGTCACAATAGGACACATGGGATGCTGCTGAGTCCATTGCAGTTGTGAATCAGAACTGGCATAAAGCCATGCTGTTTAAGGTGAATCAGTCTGACCCAGAAAGCAACTATGTTTAATTGAAATTTGTCATTCCCATTGTCAAATCATCACTCTTTAAATATCAGTGTTTGAAGTACAATCAAATCTATTTTGTGGAATCAGAACTGCATGCTTTCTGAAAGAATGTAGAAGGTACTTCTGTCTTATTTGGTTTCCCCAGTACTCTTTGCCCTCCTTTCCTTTTTACCTCTCTATCCAAATACTGGAGAAGCTACAGCCTCAATATAAATAGGACTATATATCCAAAGGAGAAACTGTTCAAAATGAGTGAGAGCCCAAGGGGAAAAATAAGGCAAGGTAATTCTAAAAAGAATTCTCAAAATATTTATCAACAACAAAAATGCCAGAATTTTAAGAAGGGTCAGTAATTTCACCCCCATACAGATATTCTAAATGCCAGAATGGATGTATTCTCACAAAGGAAGGAATGTTGGTGATGATTCTAATGACCCCACAGTCCTTGAGGGCATACATTATAATGAAGAGACATAGAGAATCAGGAATTAGTAAGGAAAAGTAAAATGAACCAGAATAGGAAATAAGTGTTTCTCTTCTTTGAAAAAAAGAGGGCACACATGGATACCGTCATGGCCACTACACATTGAGAGGAAGAAGGAAACGTCGCCCATATTCTGAGAACATGCAGTTCTGTCCAGGGAGAGAATATAAGAAGATGAAAAATGAGAAGATGCATTATCAAGGCAATTAATGCCAAAAGGATCCTGACCGCTTAGCAAAAGTGGACTTCTTTTATCCACCAAAACCTAAAATAATTTGTTGTTTCTAGCTTTTATTGTCATAAGCTGGAACATACACAAAAGCTTTGAAATCTGAAAACAGAAAGAAAAATTTCCTTCTCTCCTCTATGCCAGGGGAGACATTCTGCCAACTACCTCTTAACTTAAAAGGGAGAATCCAGTCCAATGAGACTAAGTGAGATGACTGGAATGTAAAACATCACTGTCCAGTACAAACAGCCAGAGAACACTTTCCATTTAAAAGTGTCTTGCTGCTGAACAAACATAGCTAACTCCCTTGAAGATTATTTTAGGCCACACTGCCTTTGCACAAAGATTCCTCATGTTACTTTGAGATGTTCCTTTCATTACATTGAGAACAGGCTATCTCTATTTGAGTGTGACAAGAAAATTAAGCCACTGAGGCAGATTGAAATTTTGGTTCTGGACCATGCCATTGGAAGGACGTTCAAATGTTTACTAATGCTTTTCCTTGGCTGCACAGTACCTGCACCTGTGTTTTATGCTAAGAAAATATTTCTGTCCCCAAGAATATTTAAGCTGCTTAAATTCAAAACACAGAAGACAACTGTAACTCTCTGTTAAGGACCTGATTATTCTACCTTTGTAGAGAATTCCAATCCAATTTTAGCTTCTTCCCACCCACCTTTTTCCTACATTCTCTTCCTGCTCTTTCTCCCACCCACATTTTGGCTAATCCCCTGACCAGTAGGATTTCCACTGGAGCAGCTAATAAAAAAGAGATAAAGCAATCCAAGCATTTCATACAGAAATATATACCCTTTACGATTATGCATAATGGCCCCAAATTAAAGCAATCCCAATTTAATATTATGAATTTTGATTCCTAATATTAATTATGTTCAATACTTTTCTCTGGACTCAAAATTTATCAGGCCAATCCCTGAAAGCTTATTCACTACAAGCAAATTCAATAAAGTTAATTTGTTGAAGGCTTAGTACTTTTACCCGCTAAACTTTAAAAACTAAATTATCACAGCCCATATTAGAAAGGATAGTTTCACCATCTCTACAAGATTTCTGTAAAGTTTTAGTTCATCTTTCAATTTGTCTTTATAACAGCATCTTATGGAATATTCAATTCCTCTCTGCCCCAATACAAATATATATCCACAAAAAAATATCCATCCGGAAAATATTTTCATGAAAAACATTTTCATGAGGAATACATTTACATATTCATAAAGAATATAGTTTTGAATAGGCATTTGAATATATTCTTACACAGAAACAGATTTTGAATACAGTCTTATGAATGTATTCTTGTGACCCTCAGATTTTTCCCTCTCTCTGATCTGCCTCCTTTATTACATCTTGTTATTTCAATCTCCTCTTTCACTGCATATCAATCTGCCTCTCCATTTGTCACCCCTAAATCCCTTTCCAGTTTATCCCCTAGGTAGGATGACCAGACATCCTGGCCCAGAACATTCCTGTTTCTCCACTTGTGGTAGGTAAAATAATATCTGTTAAATATTTTAGTGTCCCCTTTCCCTCTCAAATGATTTCTGGTTTGAACAGTGTCTTATGTGGCTCCTCTCTTGAGTGCTCCAGTTCTGTCCTCTCCAGTCTGAGATTTGTTGTGTGATGGTAGTCCTAGCTCTCAACAGACAGCCTCTATGCTTTCTGTTTTTGTTTTTGTTTTGCGGTATGTGGGCCTCTCACTGTTGTGGCCTCTCCTGCTGCGGAGCACAGGCTCCAGATGCGCAGGCTCAGCGGCCATGGCTCACTGGTCCAGCCGATCCGCGGCATGTGGGATCTTCCCGGACCGAGGCATGAACCCGTGTCCCCTGCATTGGCAGGTGGACTCTCAACCACTGCGCCACCAGAGAAGCCCCAGCCTCCATTCTTTATTTCAGTTCCTTCCAGTTATAGAACCAAGTAGTCAAGGAGAGACAAATTAAAATTACTGAAAACACTGTGAGGAAAACAAAATGAAAACTGGCAGGTAAAACATTTGGGGAAATATCAATGGTTACTAAAACTACTCCATGTAGTAAAACTTACTGTAAATGTGTTCAAACAGTTAAAAGAAACAAATAAATGTATCTGAGTAGATTCTTTAAATCCAATTGACATTTAGAAAATTGTCTTTCAGGAAATGAATCTAGAACTGAATAAGAAGTAGGACAGAAAGAACTGGTAGTTTTTACATAGCCCTTAGCATGACTGTGATATGCCCCTCTAGGGAAGTAATATCTCTATCCAACTAAGAGTTACTGCTTTAGAAGCCTCTAAATTAAAGACACACAAGGGGTATAACATAAACTCATTCAATCTAAGACATCAATACCATCATTTAATGAATGTTTATTCTATGCTTGGAATTATGCTATGCAATTATCTTACTTAATCTTCAAAGCAACTCTTCCAAATAGATGTTACTATTTTCATGAAGAAACTAATGTTCAAGGAAGTTTTCTAACTTGCACAGAAGTGACACCCATACTATATGATGAAGGTAGGAAAGGAACCCAGGATTGCTGAACTCCATAGCTGATGCCCCTCACATTACGCAAAGAAAATCTAAGAGAGCTATGAAAAAAAGCAATACGTATACATGAGGTATATATGATAAGTAAGTATGCTATGCAAACTTTAGCATTCGTTTAATGATTAGAAAAATGCAAGACTTGCAGAAAAATCTTCATGAAAGAAATAAAGTAGTTTGTGGGTGCGTGACATTTTTGGTACTTAGAAAATAGAGGAGAGGCAAAGAGAATTAAGCATTTCTTCACTGCTGTGAGGCTAATAAAAATACTTAAAGCTCTTAGCACATTGTCTGGCATATTTTGAACACTAAAATATATAATTTAAATAATGTTTAAATAATATTAAAGTTTACTATATTAATATTAATAATACTATGACATAGTCTGGGCTGGTAGGAAATATAATTAAGGTGGTTAGCATTCCCCAATAAATGTATTCTTACAAAGATTTGCCAGCAGAGTTTTGATGGAGTTACACCTCTTCATTTCCACAGGAATAGAATCAGGCTATATAGGCTTCAGCTCTTCCAGATGTGAATAGGTATTTACTGATTAAAAGTGTTGTGACAAGTATTTTCCCATGTGATTTGTATGTTTTCAAACTCATGAAACACATGAATGTGTTTGTAGACACTTGCCTACATAAGTGTTAGGAATAGAGAAACTTTCATATTCAGAACCAACTTATCTGGGAGCAAGGAGAAGAATTCTTATTACTATAGCTTTATCTCTATAGTAGGTTAAAAAAAAGAGAGTTGGGAAGATTAAAATCACCAGGAGCATTAAAAACAAACAAAACAAAACTTGAATTTAGATATTATGTTAAGATTTGTTTTCAAAATTTACTGGGGAATTAATTAAAGAGCTATAAGTTTTGTCATGTGATGTGTGCAAAACTGGAAAACATTCAGTAAATATTCTGAAAGGAGTCTTTTTCACAAAAATATTGTATATATCTGCACACAATTGCTTAAAAGAATGGGACTTATGGACTCTAACTTTACTCACCCAGATAAACATATTTAACCCCTTTTAAACAGGGGTAGGGGTAAATATTTTCTCTTAACACCTAAAAAATTTATTCTTCAACATTAAAAATAATTCTGGATCTTCCATAAGATTTTGATTTTCTTACCATTAGTATGATCAAATAACCTGATTTTTAAAATTTAAAATAGTCTCTTTTTAAAACTCTAAAATTTCTCTTTAGATATCAAGTGGCTCTTCAAATCAATATTTTGATAATTTAATTTAAATGAATCATAAACATATGGATTAGCTTTCATTGAATGACACATGATATTAAAAATCAAGGCAAAATGTTCTTGGCATAACATAGTTCTGTTTGAGCTTATAAAAATGTTTGAAAAATACTAATTATGTATTTTTCAATATTATAAAATATATCTGGGTGTCTCCCAAAGTGTGAACAAATGAAGTTTTCTTTTTCAATTCTTTTAAGTATCAAGAACAGTCTCAAAATGTAAATTCTATAAACATTATATTTTTACATTCAATATTTCTCTAGCATCTTTGAGCTGCATTTTTTTCAATTAACTTTTTTTTACTTTACTCGTTTAAGTTAATTACTAAATTTAATTATTCAACTAATAAATAGCATTTATTGGTTTTACCCCAAAAGGTTTACAAGAGTGACTACATATCTGATGCAGAAAACTTTAAATGTTCAAACATTTGAGAAATGTTAAGAAAACAGAAACGTTCAAAGAAAGAAACATAACATCAATACTGAACATCTAGGTAGAGGTAACCATTGTTAACATGTAATTATGTAAACATCAAATATGTGTGTCTTCCAGACAAATATACACATATAGTGTCCAGTCACACTACAACTTACAGGAATATTACTATAGGTACTGAGCAAAAAAAGAAAGAAAAAAGGTATCAGAAAGGAATGGCAAGTAAAGCAAGGAAGTAAAGAAGTAATAAAAGGGAGGAGAGAAAGAAGGAAGAGAGGGAAGGAGGGTGAGAAAAAAATAATGGTTTGCCAAGTTGAGGTAACTGACCTGCCATTCCCCCCAAGAGCATTCCTGGAATAAGCATGAAATGGGAGAAACCAATCCATAGTCTTAGATTCTGACGCCCACTCCAGGGAGCTGTTGTTTATGCTTTTTGTCATTTAGTAACTTGCCTGGAGCAATTATGTAGAGTCTGTCTCTCCCATAATGTGCCACCACTGAGGATTCTCTGGCGTTTTTTAAATTATTGTTTTTATTCTTAAGTCTGGCATCCTAGAGATCACCCCTATGTCAGCACGTCTTAGTGGTCAGCCAATTATTGCTCAGACTTTGTGTTTGAATACCTTGGGCCTGTAAGCTTTCCACACTTTGCCATTAACCTGTAATTTTTAATTTCTTATTTTCTGAAGCCATATACTATGCTTATTCACATAAAGATTCTAAACAAAACATTAGATTGACAAATGGAATATAGTAATATATATATATACGTTTGATAAATCATTGAGTTATACAGCTCTATTTTGTATACTTGCTGTATGCTTCTGTATTTTACAACGAAAAAAATTATATTTATTACCCTGACTGTAGTAATGATTTCATGAATATAGGTATATACATGGCAAAATTTATCGTTATACATGTGATACATACACAGTTTAATGTATATCAATAACAAATAATGCAATGTCAATGATAAAGTTATATAAAAAAGGTTAAGATGTATTATTTCTTTAAAAGAAGCCAGTACTGTGTGTTGGGTGATAATCATATGATTCTTCAATTTTAAGAAATAAACTTCCTGGCCTCAAAATAGACTTCATCTCCCTAACTAGTTTCTGCTTTATTTTGTAGGTAGAAAAAACTTGAACTGCACCTGGAAAGGCTGGGGTATGCAATATTTTTTTTAAAGACTTGATTAACACCTGCTTAAATATTTTCTTCCAATTTTTAATTAAACAGTTAAGGTAGGACTTCATTTCCAGATATACAATCAGACCAAGTCTGAATAAAACTCTACAGCTGCTAATTTCCCTTTCCAAAGAGAGAGTTAAATACCAAAAGGTTCTTAACTTTCTAAAAAGAGATTCCTTCACTTTATAAAGGAAGCAAAAACCTCAGAATAGAAAAAATATGTAAGTAGAGAAAATAATCGCAACCAACTTTTGATGCTGAAAATTACACACACATATTTTTCCACTCATTCTAGGAGAGTTGTCTAAAGATTCCAAAATAAAATTTAGTCAATAAAATAAAGTGAGCAGGTTTTTCCCAACATATAAACTATTAGTACTACTTTAGAATACATGGTGTTTTTAACACCTAAAAACAATAATATTAATATATTAAATTGCAAAATTCTAGTCTAGCCATCATTAAGGACTTTATTATAATTCCTCAATTAACTTTCAGTATCACTCAGATTCTCGAAGGCAAAGTGAAAAGATATATATAAGGCATTTATACTTTAAGTGTACAATACTTAAGTTGATATTTATAAAATAGTTATAGCTATAATATTTTCATAAGCATATTATCAAATTTCTTGCCTCACTTTCTGATTTGCGGAATTTTAGGCATTTTTTCAGTCCCCTGAATAGTTAATTTTCTTTTTAAATAGTGTATACCTGTAAAGAAAAAGAGGAAGAAAGAGAAAGGGAGGAGAGAGAATGACAGAGGAGGGAGGGAAAAGGGAAAGTATAAGAGCACCTATGGGATATCACAGAATCCTAGCAGTTTTAAGGCTAATGGTCCTGGTTTAGTTAGAAGAACAACTCTTTGCTGGTAATTTTCAATGCACATAACCAAGATCAGTACTAGCTACTCCTTGTGTATATGTAGATTGTCACTTGGGAAGGAAGAGTAAGATTAATGCTTTTGTTAGAGAGGTGGTCCACTCAATTCCGAAGTCAGACTGTGTGTTTGAACTGTGGCTCTATTTCATACTTGCTATGTGACCCCAGGCAAGTCACTTAATCACCCTGTGAATCAGTTTTCTCATGCATAAATTAGGGTTGTTAACCAGGCATACTTCATAGGGTTGTTATGAGGATTCCATACGTTCATATATTGAAAGGGTTCAGAACATTGCTTGGTATATGTTTTACATGAGTTTTTGTACTATTAGTTTTTTATTATTATTATACTTATGTGAGTATTTTCATTGCTTAAGTGCAAAAATCCATATTTTTATTTATGTTGAGTGCCCATTTCCTTAATTTTAAAACATCATCTATCCTACCCACGAGAGTTAAATTGCTATATAGCTTCATGAAGCTGCATCACAACATACAATTTATAAAGGAGTTATTCCAAGAAATAGCAATTTATTCCACTATGGCACTCAAAACGTATACATGAATCCAGATCCAAAATTCATTGAAATAATAGCATAAGGGTCTTATAATATTCAAAATTAAAGCAACTTCAGTGAATCATAGAAGAGTTTATAAACATAGCAAATCTTTCATCAAAAGTTCTTTTCAAGATTTCTAAAATAACAAATTAATGCCATCCTAAAACTTATTTATATAAATACCCTCCACTAAAATATTAATTTTTAATGAATTCCAAGTGACATAATAGTAAATGTTATCATATGTTATCAGTACAATAACCATCTGGGCAGATTACGAGTTACCAATATAATGCTTTTGTGAAGAGCAAAGAATAACACTGGGAGCCTAGAGAGGTCATGAAATAGTTGGGACTTTCCAGTCATCATCCATTTACACTAATTTCAGTATTACTCTCTAGTAATCTGTGAAAATTAAGCTTAGAAAAGGCTAATTTTTTAGGAATAATATAGTAAGAAAAAATTAGGACATTAAGCAAAATAAGAATGGCTGAAGAAAGGAAAGTATTAAGCATACCAAAATGTGCCTGATTGCTTCAATGAAGACTGCATAGAATTTTAGTGAACGATGCCAGTATTCTACCAAGATTCATTTAGTGGCAGGCACACATATCCCCAGCTGCTGGGAATGTTAGCTACTAATGGCTCATGGCTGCCTTCTTCTCTGGAGAAACAACCTTACCATGTGAGAGCCATGTCACCAAAGAGGTGCCCTCCCACACCTCATATTTAGCACATGGCACATCTAAAATCAGGTACAACTTGAATCCTTTTCTTAGGCTCTGCTTCTACAGAAACCAACATAAGAGACCAATCATTTTCATTTCCTCCTTAAAATCAATCAAGAGGAAATATATCTAGGATTTAGGTAAGCTACAAGAAGCATTACTTTATGATCATTAGTCCCTACTAAAACAGTAAATCAACTTTTTCTATCATTATTATTTCAACAAGAATAAATCTTTTTGTAGTGCTGGAACACATGAACTCCATGGCCTTCTATGCATGGAAGTCGAAGAGTGTGTGTGTGTGTGTGTGTGTGTGTGTGTGTGTGTGTGTGTGTCTGTATCTGTGTGTTTATGTGTATATGTAATATGATTTCTGTACCAGAATTGCGTATAATATACACATGTGCATGGCATTTTGCTGTGTGGTCCACTGACTGATATCAACATATTTAAGTGTGGAAATTCAGAAGAAAATGAACTCAGAGAAACGTGTCAGCATTACTTAAAGCTGGTTATTTCAAAGAGTTAATTTTCTGTATTTGCTATTCTTAATGGATCTAAGAATTTTGTAACTTGGATAGAATAAATTAGGATATATCTTTGTCATCCAACAAATATACCTGGAGGAATGTGGCACCCTTTCCCAGGACTGGTAAAATATCCACAGATATTTTATTGGTATCAAGTCAACTCTATAGGGCTAAACTTAAAACTGCAGTTCTTTTCAGAATTTAAAATAAATTTTAAGGATAAATTAAATAGACCTTTCCTCTTTTACTACATATTCTGCTGAACTGTTAAAAATTGAGATAGTCTTAATCTGAAAAGTTATAATTCTCAAGGAGCTTGACATTTTTGACATTTTCTAAGATTCATGCAGGTAAATTCTGTATTGATACCTGTATAGATTAACTTTCCCCCAGGATGACAGAATAGATATTAAGAGAAGCAAATTCTGATCATGTTTTTTGATTTGCTTGTCTATTGACTCAAGAAATGATAAGAAATTGCTATGCTGTCATGAATATAACCTCTCATATCTGCATTTGTTTCACCTCCCACAGGATTTTATTAAATGTGGCACATGGTCCTGTTGGTATACACTGTCAGTTAGACAAGCAGTTAACTGATAGAATTCCTCAAGACAATTAGGGCCTGTAGGATATGAGAGTGAAAAACAGGCAGAACGCTTGTGGCTGTTTCCCATTTGGCCAAACCAGCATTCACTCCATGTCTCTTTTCTCTCAACACATTATAAACAGAATGCTATTGTGTATGTATGTGAAGGGAAGAAGGGATTATTGGATATTCAAAGTGTTCTAACTTCACTTATTTTCGGTCCAACCTGCAACTGAAAAATGTCTAGCAGTTTTCAAACTAAGGATGCTGTGGCTAAGGAAGGACTATTTAAACAGAAATAGAAAAATTCTCTTGATTCTGAAACGGGATATTTGGAAACATGAGGATAATCTATGGAGGCTAGTACACAGACAGGAAAAGAGTGGTAAGGGAGGACGACAGAGAAAAGGGAAGGAGATTGAAGGTGAGGCAAAGAGAAGAGGAAACAATCTAAACTATGTCTAAAACTGTTGAGGCACATGATATTTACTGTTACTAAGTTCACTGAGGAGTACCAGTATTTGTGTTAAAAATTAACAAGACAGGTCTGACTGGATTTCTGGAAGGCCCACTAGATGAGTTAAAAGGGGAGGGGGCTTATAGTTTTATAAGAAATATCAAGCTTCAAAAATTCAAGGAAAACAAGGGATACAGATTTAACTTAGAAGTCATATCATACTTGGCAAAAAAAAAAGCAAAGAAATATGACAAGTTCATTAGTTTCAAACAAAGTTCTCCATCAAATTCCCTCATTTTGGTAACATTTTAAGAATTAAACGTCATTTAAATTCATGACCTTAGAATTTCTGTTTAAAAGGGTTTAATACTCATGAGGTACCTTCTCCAAATTCTCTAAGGTATTAAAAAATACCTAGAAGATGTATTTCAAACCTTGAGATTTATATATATATATATATATATATATATATATATATATATATATATATATATAAAATAATCACAACATGAAGCCCTGTGTTCAATCTATTAGCAGAGTTTTTAAGGACTCTGCACTAAAACCAGATGGATGGAGAAGGTTTATAAACAAGTACAGTAAGCTGTGTATGTGTAGCTGCTGCAAAGAGAGGAAAGCTGCCCAAATGAAGTAAGTTTAGAAAAGTTTTCTCTCCCTCACCACACACATTCTACTTCTTAACTCTGAAGTTAAGTTCAAGAGAGTTATGACCTGAAAATTAGACATCCATTTTTCTAATAAAAGATGCTCACCCTTAGACTGAAAGTGAGGGGATGGAAAAAGGTATTTCATGCAAATGGAAATTTAAAAAAGCCAGAGTAGCAATACTTATATCAGACAAAGTGACTTTAAAATAAAGGCTGTTACAAGACACAAAGAAGGACACCACCTAATGATCAAGGGATCAGTCCAAGAAGAAGACATAACAATTGTAAATATATGTACACCCAACATAGGAGCACCTAAATATATAAGGCAAATATTAAAGAGCATGAAAGGAGAAATCATCAGTAACACAAAAGTAGTAGGGGACTTGAACACCTCACTTACACTAATGGACAGATCATTCGGACAAAAAATCAATAAGGAAACACTGACCTTAAATGACACATACTGGAGGCTAACACAACATTATAAAGCAACCATACTCCAGTAAAAATTAATGAAAAAAAACCTGACACATAGGACCACACAGATTTAATAGATATATAGAGAGAGAGGATTCTACCCCAAAGCAGCAGAATACATGTGCTTTTCAAGTACACATGGAACATTCTCCAGGATAGATCACATCCTAGGCCAGAAAACAAGCCTTGGTGAATTTAAGAAAACTGAAGTCACATCAGACAACTTTTCTAATCACAATGCTATGAGACTAGAAATCAACTACAAGAAAAAAAGTACAAAAACACAAACCCATGGAGACTAAACAATACGCTACTAAACAGCCAATGAATCACTGAAGAAATTAAAGGGGAAATCAAAAAAATACCTAGAGAAAAATGAAAACTAAAACACAATGATTTGAAATCTATAAGACGCAGCAAAAACAGTTCTAAGAGGGAAGTTTATAATGATACAAGCTTACCTCAGGTAATAAGAAAAATCTCAAACAACCTAACCTTACACCTAAAGCAACTAGAGAAAGAAGAAAAACAAACCCCTAAGTTAGTGGAAGGAAAGAAATCATAAAGATCAGAACAGAAAAAATAAAATATAAACTAAAAAAACAATTAAAAAGATCAATTAAATTAAAAGCTGATGTTTTTGAAAAAACAAAATTGATAAACCTTTAGCCAAATTTATCAACAAAAAAAGGAAGAGGGCCCAAATCAATAAAATCAGAAATGAAAAAGGAGAAGTTACAAATACCACCACAGAAATAGAAAAAATCATAAGAGACTATTATAAACAACTATATGTCAATAAAAAAAGCAGGGAACATAGCAGAAGAGCAAGATGCGGAGATCACCTTCCTCCCCACAGATACACCAGAAATACATCTACACAGGGAACAACTCCTACAGAACACCTACTGAACGCTGGCAGAAGACCTCAGAACGCCCAAAAGGCAAGAAACACCCCCATGTACCTGGGTAGGGCAAAAGAAAAAAGAATAAACAGAAACAAAAGAATAGGGCCGAGGCCTGCACCAGTGGGAGGGAGGTGTGAAGGAGGAAAGGTTTCCACACACTAGAAGCCCCTTCGTGGGCGGAGACTGCGGGTGGCGGAGTGGGGGAGCTTCGGAGCCGTGGAGGAGAGCGCAGCAACAGGGGTGCGGAGGGCAAAGCGGAGAGATTCCCGCACAGAGGATCAGGGCCGACCAGCATTCACCAGCCCGAGAGCCCTGTCTGCTCACCCGCCAGGGTGGGCGGGCGTGGGGAGCTAAGGCTCAGGCTTTGGTCAGAGCGCAGGGAGAGGACTGGCTGCGTGAACACAGCCTGATGGGGTTAGTGCACCACGGCTAGGCGGGAGGGAGTCCAGGAAAAAGTCTGGACCTGCCGAAGAGGCAAGAGACTTTTTCCACCCTCTTTGTTTCCTGGTGCGCAAAGAGAGGGGATTAAGAGCGCTGCTTAAAGGAGCTCCAGAGATGGGCTCGAGCGGCGGCTAACAGAGCAGACCCCCGAGATGGGCATAAGACACTAAGGCTGCTGCTGCCACCACCAAAAAGCCTGTGTGTGAGCACAGGTCACTATCCACAACCCCCTTCTGGGGAGCCTGTGCAGCCTGCCACTGCCAGGGTCCCGGGATCCAGGAGCAACCTCCCCGGGAGAATGCATGTTGCACCTCAGGCTGGTGCAAGGTCATGTAGGCCTCTGCCGCCGCAGGCTCGCCCCTTACTCCGTACCCCTCCCTCCCCCCGGCCTGAGTGAGCCAGAGCCCCCGAATCAGCAGCTCCTTTAACCGTGTCCTGTCTGAGCGGAGAATAGACGCCCTCCGGCAACCTACATGCAGAGGCAGGGCCAAATCCAAAGCTGAACCCCGGGAGCTGTGCGAACAAAGAAGAGAAAGGGAAATCTCTCCCAGCAAACTCAGGAGAAGCAGATTAAAGCTCCACAATCAACTTGATGTACCCTGCATCTGTGGAATACCTGAATAGATGACGAATCACCCCAAATTGAGGAGGTGGACTTAGAGAGCAAGATTTATTATTTTTTCCCCTTTTCCTCTGTTTGTGAGTGTGTATGTGTATGCTTCTGTGTGACATTTTGTCTGTATACCTTTGCTTTCACCATTTGTCCTAAGGGTCTATCCTTTTTTTTTTTTTACTTTTAAAAATTTGTTCTTAATAATTATTTTTTTATTTTAATAATATTATTTTATTTTACCTTATTTTATTTTCTTTTATCCTCTTTCTTTCTTTCTTCCTTTCTACTTTTTCTCCCTTTTATTCTTAGCCTTGTGGATGAAAGGCTCTTGGTGCTGCAGCCAGCAGTCAGTGCTGTGCCTCTGACGTGGGAGAGCCAACTTCAGGACACTGATCCACAAGACAGCTCCCAGCTCCACGTAATGTCAAATGGCAAAAATCTCCCAGAGATCTCCATCTCAACACCAACACCCAGCTTCACTCAACGACCAGCAAGATACACTGCTGGACACCCTATGCCAAACAACTAGCAAGACAGGAACACAACCCCACCCATTAGCAGAGAGGCTACCTAAAATCATAATAAGTCCACAGACACCCGAAAACACACCACCAGACGTGGACCCGCCCACCAGAAAGACAAGATCCAGCTTCATCCACCAGAACACAGGTACCAGTCCCCTCCACCAGGAAGCCTATACAACCCACTGAACCAACCTTAGCCACTGGGGACACACACCGAAAACAACGGGAACTACGAACCTGCAGCCTGCAAAAAAGAGACCCCAAACACAGTAAGATAAGCAAAATGAGAAGACAGAAAAACACACAGCAGATGAAGGAGCAAGATAAAAACCCAGCAGACCTAACAAATGAAGAGGAAATAGGCAGTCTACCTGAAAAAGAATTCAGAATAATGATAGTAAAGATGATCCAAAATCCTGGAAACAGAAAAGAGAAAATGCAAGCAACATTTAACAAGGTCCTAGAAGAATTAAAGATGAAACAAGCAATGATGAACAACATAATAAATGAAATTAAAAATACTCTAGATGGGATCAATAGCAGAATAACTGAGGCAGAAGAAAGGATAAGTGACCTGGAGGATAAAATAGTGGAAATAATTACTGCAGAGCAGAATAAAGAAAAAAGAATGAAAAGAACTGAGGTCAGTCTCAGAGATCTATGGGACAACATTAAACGCACCAACATTCGAATTATAGAGGTTCCAGAAGAAGAGAAAAGAAAAGGGACTAAGAAAATATTTGAAGAGATTATAGTTGAAATCTTCCCTAATATGGGAAAGGAAATAGTTAATCAAGTCCAGGAAGCACAGAGAGTCCAATACAGGATAAATCCAAGGAGAAACACGCCAAGACACATAATAATCAAACTGTCAAAAATTAAATACAAAGAAAACATATTAAAAGCAACAAGGGAAAAATAACAAATAACACCCAAGGAAATGCCCCTAAGGTTAACAGCTGATCTTTCAGCAGAAACTCTGCAAGCCAGAAGGGACTGGCAGGACATATTTAAAGGGATGAAGGAGAAAAACCTACAACCAGATTACTCTACCCAGCAAGGACCTCCTTCAGATTTGATGGAGAAATTAAAACCTTTACAGACAAGCAAAAGCTGAGAGACTTCAGCACCACCAAACGAGCTTTACAACAAATGCTAAAGGATCTTCTCTAGGCAAGAAAAACAAGAGAAGGAAAAGACCTACAACAACAAACCCAAAACAATTAAGAAAATGGTAATAGGAACATACATATTGATAATTACCTTAAATATACATGAATTAAATGCTCCCACCAAAAGACACAGACTGGCTGAATGGATACAAAAACAAGACCATATATATGCTGTCTACAAGAGACCCACCTCAGACCTAGAGACACATACAGACTGAAAGTGAGGGGATGGAAAAAGATATTCCATGCAAATGGAAACCAAAAGAAAGCTGGAGTAGCAATTCTCATTTCAGACAAAACAGACTTTAAAATAAAGACGATTAGAAGAGACAAAGAAGGACACTACATAATGATCAAGGGATCGATCCAAGAAGAAGATATAACAATTGTAAATATTTATGCACCCAACAAAGGAGCACCTCAATACATAAGGCAAATACTAACAGCCATAAAAGGGGAAATCGAAAGTAACACATTCATAGTAGGGGACTTTAACACCCCACTTTCACCAATGGACAGATAATCCAAAATGAAAATAAATAAGGAAACACAAGCTTTAAATGATACATTAAACAAGATGGACTTAATTGATATTTATAGGACATTCCATCCAAAAACAACAGAATACACATTTTTCTCAAGTGCTCATGGAGCATTCTCCACGATAGATCATATCTTGGGTCACAAATGAAGCCTTGGTAAATTTAAGAAAATTGAAATTGTATCAAGTATTTTTTCAGACCACAACGCTATGAGACTAGGTATCAATTACAGGAAAAGATCTGTAAAAAATACAAATACATGGAGGCTACACAATACACTACTTAATAATGAACTGATCACTGAAGAAATCAAAAAGGAAATCAAAAAATACCTAGAAACAAATGACAATGGAGACACGACGACCCAAAACCTATGGGATGCAGCAACAGCAGTTCTAAGAGGGAAGTTTATTGCAATACAATCCTACCTTAAGAAACAGGAAACATCTTAAATAAACAACCTAACTTTGTACCTAAAGCAAGTAGAGAAAGAAGAACAAAAAACCTCAAAGTTAGCAGAAGGAAAAAAATCATAAAGATCAGATCACAAATGAATGAAAAAGAAATGAAGGAAACGATAGCAAAGATCAATAAAACTAAAAGCTGGTTCTTTGAGACGATAAACAAAATTGATAAACCATTAGCCAGACTCATCAAGAAAAAAAGGGAGAAGACTCAAATCAATAGAATTAGAAATGAAAAAGAAGTAACAACTGACACTGCAGAAATACAAAAGATCATGAGAGATTACTACAAGCAACTCTATGCCAATAAAATGGACAACCTGGAAGAAATGGACAAATTCTTAGAAATGCACAACCTGCCAAGACTGAATCAGGAAGGAATAGAAAATATGAACAGACCAATCACAAGCACTGAAATTGAAACTGTGATTAAAAATCTTCCAACAAACAAAAGCCCAGGACCAGATGGCTTCACAGGGGAATTCTATCAAACATTTAGAGAAGAGCTAACATCTATCCTTCTCAAACTCTTCCAAAATACAGCAGAGGAAGGAACACTCCCAAACTCATTCTATGAGGCCACTATCACCCTGATACCAAAACCAGACAAAGATGTCACAAAGAAAGAAAACTACAGGCCAAAATCACTGATGAACATAGATGCAAAAATCCGCAACAAAATATTCGCAAACAGAATCCAACAGCACATTAAAAGGATCATACACCATGATCAAGTGGGGTTTATTCCAGGGATGCAAGGATTCTTCAATATATGCAAATCAATCAATGTGATACACCATATTAACAAATATGGTCTTCTCAATAGATGCAGAGAAAGCTTTCAACAAAATTCAACACCCATTTATGATAAAAACCCTGCAGAAAGAAAACACAGAGGGAACTTTCCTCAACATAATAAAGGCCATATATGACAAACCCAGAGCCAACATTGTCCTCAATGGTGAAAAACAGAAAGCATTTCCACTAAGATCAGGAGCAAGACGAGGTTGCCCACTCTCACCACTCTTATTTAACAGTTTTGGAAGTTTTACCCACAGCAATCAGAGAAGAAAAGGAAATAAAAGGAATCCAAATCGTAAAAGAAGTAAAGCTGTCACTGCTTGCAGATGACATGATACTATATATAGAGAACCCTAAAGATGCTACCAGAACACTACTAGAGCTAATAAATGAATTTGGTAAAGTAACAGGATACAAAATTAATGCACAGAAATCTCTTGCATTCCTATACACTAATGAAGAAAAATCTGAAAGTGAAATCAAGAAAACCCTCCCATTTACCACTGCAACTAAAAGAATAAAATATCTAGGAATAAACCTACCTAAGGAGAAAAAAAGACCTGTATGCAGAGAATTATAAGACACTGATGAAAGAAATTAAAGATGATACCAACAGATGGAGAGATATACCACGTTCTTTGATTGGAAGTATCAACATTGTGAAAATTACTCTACTACCCAAAGCAATCTACAGATTCAATGCAATCCCTATCAAATTACCACTGGCATTCCTCACAGAACTAGAAAAAAAATTTCACAATTTGTATGGAAACACAAAAGACCCCGAATAGCCAAAGCAATCTTGAGAACAAAAAACAGAGCTGGAGGAATCAGGTTCCCTGATTTCAGACTATACTACAAAGCTACAGTAATCAAGACAGTATGGTACTGGCACAAAAACAGAAATATAGATCAATGGAACAGGATAGAAAGCCCAGGGATAAACCCATGCACATATGGTCACCTTATCTTTGATAAAGGAGGCAGGAATGTACAGTGGAGAAAGGACAGCCTCTTCAATAAGTGGTGCTGGGAAAACAGGACAGGTACATGTAAAAGTATGAGATTAGATCACTCCCTAACACCATACACAAAATAAGCTCAAAATGGATTAAAGATCTAAATGTAAGGCCAGAAACTATCAAACTCTTAGAGGAAATTATAGGCAGAATACTCTATGACATAAATCACAGCAAGATCCTTTTTTACCCACTTCCTAGAAAAATGGAAATAAAAACAAAAATAAACAAATGGGACCTAATGAAACTTAAAAGCTTTTGCACAGCAAAGGAAATCATAAAGAAGACCAAAAGACAACCCTCAGAATGGGAGAAAATATTTGCAAATGAAGCAACTGACAAAGGATTAATCTCCAAAATTTACAAGCAGCTCATGCAGCTCAATAACAAAAAAACAAACAACCCAATCCAGAAATGGGCAGAAGACCTAAATAGACGTTTCTCCAAAGAAGATATACAGACTGCCAACAAACACATGGAGGAATGCTCAATATCATTAATCGTTAGAGAAATGCAAATTAAAACTACAATGAGATATCATCTCACACCAGTCAGAATGGCCATCATTAAAAAATCTTGAAACAATAAATGCTGGAGAGGGTGTGGAGAAAAAGGAACACTCTTGCACTGCTGGTGGTAATGTGAATTGGTAAAGACACTATGGAGAACAGTATGGAGGTTCCTTAAAAAACTACAAATTGAACTACCATATGACCCAGCAATCCCACTATTGGGCATATACCCTGAGAAAACCATAATTCAAAAAGAGTCATGTACCAAAATGTTCATTGTAGCTCTATTTACAATAGCCTGGAGATGGAAACAACCTAAGTGTCCATCATTGGATGAATGGATAAAGAAGATGTGGCACATATATACAATGGAATATTACTCAGCCATAAAAAGAAACGAAATTGAGCTATTTCTAATGAGGTGGATGGACCTAGAGTCTGTCATACAGAGTGAAGTAAATCAGAAAGAGAAAGACAAATACCACATGCTAACTCATATATATGGAATGTAAGAGAAAAAACAATGTCATGAAGAACCTAAGGGTAAGACAGGAATAAAGACACAGACCTACTAGAGAATGGACTTGAGGATATGGGGAGGGGGAAGGGTAAGCTGTGACAAAGTGAGAGAGTGGCATGGACATATATACACTACCAAACGTAAAATAGATAGCTAATGGGAAGCAGCTGCATAGCACAGGGAGATCAGCTCGGTGTTTTGTGACCACCTAGAGGGGTGGGATAGGGAGGGTGGGAGGAAGGGAGATGCAAGAGGGAAGAGATATGGGAACATACGTATATGTATAACTGATTGAGTTTGTTATAAAGCAGAAACTTACACACCATTGTATAGCAATTATACTCCAATAAAGATGTAAAAAAACAACAACTGTATGTCAATAAAATGGACAAACAAGAAGAAACAAATTCTTAGAAATGTACAATCTCCTAAGACTGAACCAGGAAGAAATAGATAATATAAACAGACCAATTACCAGTAATGGAAATGAAGCAGTAATTTTCAAACTCCCAACTAATGAAAGTCTAGGACCAGATGGCTTCACAGGTGAGTTATACCAAACATTTAGAGAAGAATTAAAACCTAAGCTGAAACTATTCCAAAAAATTATAGAGGAAGGAGCACTTCCAAACTCATTCTACGAGGCCACCATCACCCTGATACCAACACCAGACAAAGATATCACAAAAAAGAAAAGTACAGGACAATATCGCTGCAGAACACAGATGCAAAAACCCTCAAAAAAATATTAGCAAACAAAATCCAACAACACATTAAAAGGATCATATACCATGATCAAATGGGATTTATCCCAGGGATGCAAGGATTTTTCAATATCTGAAAATCAATCAGTGTGATACACCACATTAACAAATTCAGTAATAAAAACTATATGATCATCTCAATGGATGCAGAAAAATCTTTTGACAAACTTGAACATCTATTCATGATAAACCTTCTCCAGAAAGTGGGCAAAGAGGGTACATATTTCAACATAATAAAAGTCATATGTAGGAAAACCACAGCTAACATCATACTCAACAGTGAAAAGCTGAAAACATTCCCTCTAAGATCAGGAACAAGACAAGGATGCCCATTTGCACCACTTTTATTAAACACAGTATTGGCAGTCCTAGCCATAGCAATCAGAGAAGAAAAATAAATAAAGGAATCCGCATAGGAAAGGAAGAAGTAAAATTGTCACTCTTTGCAGATGACATGATACTATATGCAGAAAATTCTAAAGATGACACCAGAAAACTACCAGAGCTCATCAATGAATTCAGTAAAGTTTCAGGATACAAAATTAATATACAGAAATCTGTTGCACTTCTATACACTAACAATGAAATAGCAGAAAGAGAAATTAAGGAAACAATCCTCTTTACAACTGCATCAAAAAGAATAAAATACCTAGGAATAAACTTACCTAAGGAGGCAAAAGACCTCTACTCTGAAAACTTTAAGACATTGATCAAAGCAAGTGGAGATGACACAAACAGATGGAAAGATATATCGTGTTCTTGGATTGAGAGACTCAATATTGTTAAAGTGACCATACTACCCAAGAAAATCTACAGATTCAATGCAATCCTTATCAAATTACCAATGGCATTTTTCACAGAAGTAGAACAAAAAAATTTTTAATTTGTATAGAAACACAGAAGACCCTGAATAACCAAAACAATCTTGAGAAAGAATGGAGCTGAAGTAATCATGCTCCCTGACTTCAGACTATACTATAAAGCTACAGTAATCAAAATGATATAGTACTAGGACAAAAACAGACCAATGGACCAGGTCCAGATCAATGGACCAGGACAGAGAGCCCAGAACTAAATCTACACAGTTTGGGTCAATTAATCTATGACAAAGGAGGCAAGAAAGTACAGTGGAGAAAAGACAGTCTCTTCAGTAAGAGGTACTGGGAAAACTGGACAGCTACATGTAAAAGAATGAAATTAGAACATTCTCTAACTCCAAATACAAAAATAAATTCAAAATAGATTAAAGACCAAAATGTAAGACTGGCTACTATAAAACTTCTAGAGGAAAACATAGGCAGAACACTCTGACATAAATCACAGCAATATTTTTTTGGGTTCATCTCTTAAAGAAAATAAAATAAAAAATAAACAAATGGGACCTAATTATACTTAAAAGCTTTTGAACAGTAAAGGAAACCATAAACAAAATGAAAAGACAACTTACTGAATGGGAGAAAATATTTGCAAATGATATGACAGATAAGGGATTAATATCCAACCTATATAAACAGCTTGTACAACTCAACACCGAAAAAAAAAACCAACTGATTAAAGTATGGGCAGAAGAACTGAAGAGACAGATTTCCAAAGAGGAAATGCAGATGGCCAACAGGCACGTGAAGAAATGCTCAATATCACTAATCATCAAGAAAATGCAAATCAAAACTACAATGAGCTATCACCTCACACATGTCAGAATGGCTATCATTAAATGTCTACAAATAACAAATGTTGGCAAAGATGTAGAGAAAAGGGAACCCTTTGTACACTGTTGGAGGGAATATAAATTCATGCAGCCACAGTGGAAAACAGGATGGAGGTTTCTCAAAAAACTAAACACAGAACTACCATATGACCCAGAAATTCCATTTCTGGTCATACATCTGAAAAACCCAAAATGCTAATTGGAAAAGATACACTCACCTCAATGTTCATAGCAGCATTATTTACAATTACCAAGATATGAAGCAACCTAAGTGTCCATCAACAGATGAATGGATAAAGAAGATGTAATACCTATACATACACATACACACACATGCGCGCACACACACACACACACACACACAGTGGAACACTGCAGAGCCATGAAAAAATATAATGATGCCATTTGCAACAGCATGGATTGACTTGGAGGGTATTATGCTAAGTTAAATAAGACATGTACTGTATGATATCCCTAATATGTGAATCAAAAAAATACAACGAACTAGTAAATATAATAAAAAAGAAACAGACTCACAGATATAGAGAACTAGTAGTTACCAGTGGGGAGAAGGAAGGGGGAGGGGCAATATAGAGGTAGGGGATTAAGAGGTACAAGTTGTTATGCACAAAATAAGCTACAAGGATATACTGTACAACACAGGGAATATAGCCAATATTTTATAATAACTGTAAGTGGAATATATCCTTTAAAAATATGTGAGTCACTATACTGTACAGGTATAATTTATGTAATATTGTATATCAACTATACTTCAGTAAAAAATTTGTTTCTCCTGAGCAAGTTAAGATATCCTTCTCTAAGTATTCTTCATATACTTCCATTTAGTGGTTAAACTCTGATAACACAATTGGGCATAAAGAAGATGGGCACTGAAAGTGGAGTTTCGCACCCTGAGAGGCATGAAACTATTGAGGGCCCCAAAAGAAATTTTGTAGAAATTTTAATCTATCTTATATTGAGTTGATCCAGAACATACAAGAACCAAGCAGTGAAGTAGGAGAAGATTCTCAATTCAGCACAACAGATCCTGAGAAAACTGAGATCATTCTGTTTATCTTTGTCACATGTTTCCCCCCACTTTATTTAGCAACAGTATTACTAAACATAATTAAATGACTACCTAATTTTCTATTAAAGCTCACTGAACCAAGTTCTTATCTGTTTATTTACATCAAAATTTTCAATCACTGTGTCATGATACACTGATTTGGAGGAAAACAGTGTTGCCATTCTTTTGTGCCAGAAAGTATGTAAATCCTGCAATCTGTTTTATCTATACAATCTCATTAAACATTATTTTGTGGAATTTTTGTACATGTTAACATTAACCTCATCTGTGGTGACCAAGAAAAAGAGCCACTGGAATCCATGGTAAAAAAAAAAAAATTGTGTGTGTACATGTCTTATTATAAACAACTCTGATACTTCCTTAAAGTAAGTTCCAAGGATAAGAAGGATTGGGACAGGTTGAAAATATTTAATATACAGAATGGACATTTCTATTTCTTTTTGGGGGGGATTAATAATTTATTGATATTCTTTATTTTTTATGAAGTTGTGGGGTTTGTGGGAGGATGAGAGGAGGCTTATCTTTTTCAGAATTATAATCATTGATCTATTATATGTATTAGAAATCTATTTCTCAGTTTATTGAAAACGTTTGTTTTCAAGTTAATTAAGTTTCAATCCTTCTTTTTTCTGGTTATCTATTTTATATACAGCAGTGTGTATATGTTAATCCCAACCTCCTAATTTATCCCTCCCCCTCCCCTTTCCTCTTTGGTAACCATAAGTTTGTTTTCTATGTCTGTGGGTCTGTTTCTGTTTCATAGATATGTTCATTTGTATCTTTTTTTTTAGGTTCCACATATAAGTGATATCATATATTTGTCTTTGTCTGGCTTATTTCACTTAGTATGATAATCTCTTGGTACATCCATGCTGCTGCAAATGGCATTATTTCATTCTATCTTATGGCTGAGTAATATTGCATTGTAACATACATATACACCACATCTTCTTTATCCATTTTTTCTGTCAATGGACACTTAGCTTGATTCCATATCTTGGCTATTGTAAATAATGCTGCAGTGAACATTGGGATGCATGTATCTTTTACGAATTATAGTTTTCTCTGGATATGTGCCCAGGAGTGGGATTGCAGGATCATATGGTAGCTCTATTTTTAGCTTTATAAGGAGCTTCTATACTGTTCTCCATAGTGGCTGTACCAATTGACATTCCCACAAACAGTGTAGGAGGGTTCCCTCTTCTCCACACCCTCTCCAGTATTTATTACTTACAGACTTTTTCATTATGGCCATTCTAATCAAAGTGAGGTGATACCTCATTGTAGTTTTGATTTGCATTTCTCTAATTATTGATGTTGAGCACTTTTTCATGTGCCTGTTGGCCATCTGTATGTCTTTTTAGGAGAAATGTCTATTCGGGTGTTCTGCCCATTTTTTTTTAATAGATCTTTATTGGAATATAATTGCTTCACAATACTGTGTTAGTTTCTGTTTCTACACCAAAGTGAATCAGCCATATGCATACATATGTCCCCATATCCCCTCTCTTTTGAGCCTCCCTCCCATTCACCCTATCCCACCCCTCTAGGTCATCGCAAAGCACTGAGCTGATCTCCCTGTGCTATGCTGCTGCTTCCCACTAGTTATTTCACATTCGGTAGTATATATATGTCGATGCTACTCTCACTTTGCCCCAGCATTCTGCCCATTTTTTGATTGGGTTGTTTGTTTTTTGATATTGAGCTGTGTGAGCTGTTTGTATATTTTGGAAATTAATCTCCTGTTGGTTACATAGTTTGCAAATATTTTCTCCCATTCTGTAGGCTGTCTTTTCGTTTTCTTTATGGTTTCCTTTGCTGTGTAAAAGCTTCTAAGTTTAATTAGGTCCCATTTGTTTCTCTTTTTATTTCTATTACTCTAGGAGATGGATCCAAAAAGCAGCAAAAGCAGTTCTAAGAGGGAAGTTTATAGGGATATAAGCTTACCTCAGAAAACAAGAAAAATCTCAAAAAGACAACCTAACCTTACACCTCAAACAACCAGAGAAAAAAGAACAAAAAAAGGCCCAAAGTTAGCAGAAGGAAATAAATCATAACATTTTAAATCTTTTATATTGGGTGATGAATTGTTTTCGATTGTGGGTTCTCCCTTTGGTTTAATTCCTATATGTAAGCAGTTCCTTTCCTCAGAGATCAGATAAATACCACCAATATTTGTTTTTATTTCAAGATTTTAATTTTTCCATTAAATGTTTTTATCTGGAATTTCTTTTGATATACTGTGGAAAGTATGTATCTTTTTTAGTTCTATTATTGTTCAAATAAATATCCCAGCACAATTAGTTGAACTATATCCTTTCTGATTTTAAATGTCATAATTATCAGTCTCCAAATATACATATATAAAGTCCCTTCATGGATCTGGCAGGGGGAAAGGAAGAGTAATTATTGTGAATTAGGCCTAGAATGTTCTCCATAACAATGTCCTATTATAGGTGGAAAAACTAGCTTTCTTCTCTTAAAATATATATATATATATATATATATTAGACTTACATTCTCCATCTTCCAATTCTTCTTTAGTTCCTTTAATTATTCTATAATGTTACTCCTTTCTTCTTCACATTGTGAGAGAATTTCTAAATTTTTTTCTATATTATTCATGTAATTTCTGCAAAATCCTCAAGCTTTATATTGTTCTATCACATAGTATATAGGAGTAATGTTTCTGCTATTCCACATTTCTATGCTTATAAAATTTGACACACAAATCTAGAATTTCCCAGTTTTAAAATATTGCTGATTGTCAGTAATAATAGAGTACAAAATATTTTATTATCTTCTTCCCAGGAGTAAATTCTGAATTGGCTCTCAGTGACATCTCTGGTATGGTCCTCTTTTCTATATATCTACTTTTTTTTCCCATTGGTACATATTTTTTTTTAATTTATTATTGGTGTCTTTTTATTGAAGTATAGTGGATGTACAATGTTTCAGATGTATAGCAAAGTGATTCAGTTATACATATACATATATATATTCTTTTTCAGATTCTTTTCCATTATAGGTTATTACAAGATATTGAATATAGTTCCCTGTGCTGTAGTAGGTCCTGTTGTTTATGCATTTTATATATAGTAGTGTGTATCTGTTAATGCCAAATTCTTTTTAAAAACTCTCAAATTTTATTCATTTGCCCTAAATTTCTGTGAGATTATACATTCTTCCCCACTCCCATCATTTTAAAACTTTAGTCATTTCAATGGATATCTGTATGAGAAAGGGGGTGGAAAAAGGATGCAGGCAGGATTGAGTAATAATTCAAAATTGGTTAAAACATTTGCATTTTTAAAAACAACATATCAGCTGACTTCAAACTTCTCAGTAACACTGAACACAAGAAAGAAATGAAGCACTACAGTGGAGTGTAGCAGCACGAGCTCTGCTTTCAAGTCCAGGTTCTACCAATTATTACTTTTATAACCTTGGGTGAGCTACATATTCTTTCAAAGTGGCATCATCTATAAATTAGGACAATAATACCAGCCTCACAGAGTGATAGCAAAGCTTAAATGATACTGAGTACATAAACGACATAGCACAGTGCATCATAAATACCATATGTTATTAAATATAAGATTTCAAGGATTGTAAAATACACCATTATTTTATCTACTATTAAGTAAGGAAGTAAAAGACTGTCAATTAAACTGTGACATAATGCCTTAATGATAATCCTAAGTGACAATCCATCACACCAGCCTCTCATTTGCTTTGAAATTAATTTCAGCTACACCAAGGTTTTTGGCAGTTTCTCATGCTTTCATTTGCATTCCTTTGAGTATGATAGACAGTATTTGTGCACAAAAATCTATAATAAATAACTAATAGAGTTCAGTCCTCTACTTTAGGGTTTTGTCCTTTCTTTGATCACTTAAAGCATTTTGTTTAGTCTATGCAAAAAAAATAGAATTATAATCGTTCTTCCAATAATTAATATTTCTGTATTAACATCAAATTGATGCCTTACCTCTCTGATCTATGACTTTCTTTATATTCAATAACTTCTAATTGCTGAACTTGTGTGTAATTCTTTTGAAGACATTTGACATGGAATTTAAATTCAATATGTGCAGTAACACCAATAAATGCACTTTATGGAATTGATGACAAAGAATTGTGACCAAATTTGTGCATGAGTAACAAAACTGTCATTGCCACCCCAAGTGCCACTGCAAAGAGCCACCCCAAAGTAACTGTATGAGCTTGTTAATTACAAGTTTCATCACAATTTCACAAATGTTAAAATATAAAAATGTACCTTTTAGAATTGATGAAATATACTCAGTAAATATTAACAATTTGTATTATTATAAATCATGGAGAGCAAAAGTTTGTGTTCATAAAAATCTTATATCCATTTGTATTTTAAGTTTTTTGAAAAAATCAGAAAAAATACATTCAGATGAGCAAACATCCAAACATGTACCTACTGTTTTTTATGAAATAGATTACTTAAAAATTATATTATAAACTGTGATAAAGCCATATGATAGAATCTTATTCAGCCATAAAAGGAGAAATATCAATTAACATGAAAAGACATGACAAACCTGAAATGCATACTGCTAACTGAAAGAAGCCAGTCTGATACAGCTACGTACTGTCTGATTCCAATTACGTGAGCTTTTGGAAAAGACAAAAGAATAATGAAAGTAAAATATATGGAATCTGAAAAAAAAATGGTTCTGAAGAACCTAGGGACAGGACAGGAATAAAGACGCAGACGTAGAGAATGGACTTGAGGACACGGGGAGGGGGAAAGGTAAGCTGGGACGAAGTGAGAGAGTGGCGTAGACCTATATACCACCAAATGTAAAACAGATAGCTGATGGGAAGCAGCCACATAGCACAGGGAGATCAGCTCAGTGCTTTGTGACCACCTAGAGGGGTGGGATAGGGAGGGTGGGAGGGAGACACAAGAGGGAGGAGATATGGGGATACATGTATATGTAGAGCTGATTCACTTTGTTATACAGCAGAAACTAACACAACATTGTAAAGCAATTATACTCCAATAAAGACGTTAAAAAAAAAATCAGTGGTTACTAGGGGAGTGAGGTGGATAAGATTGAATAGGTAAAGTATAGGGTATTTTCTAGGGCAGTTAAACTATTCTATATGATACTATAATGGTGGATATATGGCATTATGCATTTGTTAAAACCCACACAATGTTAAAGAACAAATGATGAAAATAAAATCATTTAGGAGATAGAGGTATCCTAGGAAGGAATGTAGACTGACAAGAGAACCTAACTGTACTACAAGAGAACTGACAAGAGAACCTAACTGTACTACAAATGTATGAAATAACCTCACCTTTAGAGGGTGGGCATAAAAAATCCTGACCTAAATTACCTTGAAAATGAGTGCAGTCTATGAAAGAAACAACAAAAGAAAACAAAAGAAATGCGATTATGTATGTATTCCACTTTAGTGACAAAGTTGTTTCCAACCGTGGCATTGATTAACAATTCTGATAGTGCTATACATGTGTACATGTGTACATGTATTGAACAATTTAGGAAATATCTGGTAGGTAGTGGAAGAAAAATTTCTCACTGTTGGACTAGAACTTTACAGATAAGCAAGGGAGGAGGCTAGAATGATGCATGTGGTAATGGATTAGAGTTGGAAATCTCAGAATGGACTCATGTTTAGCTCAGTACAGGTATGTATGGTTACATATGCAAAGTATATATACACAGGTTTGTATATGCAAATATGTTTCCTTACTCTGTCAGTTGAAAGGGCCTAGAAGAAATCACACTCCAGTAGCAATGAACACACTAACACCTAGATCTTGGTTTTTAATACCAGTCTCCAATAAAAGTAACCAGCATTCCTTAGAGAAATGGCTGATTCAAGGACAAGCTGGAAATATTTCAGATGAATGTGAAGCATGTTGTGGTTCTATAAAGTGAGGTTACTTGGCAGGAAAAAAAAATCCTACATTTCTGAAGTATGTGAAAGGGACATAGGAGCCAACTGAAAGAGCTCCCAATGGCCTAAGATGGACACTTGGAGTGACAAAATAAAGTAGCATTGGATTATAACCTAAAGTATGAAGTAAGTATCCATAAGTTCATACTGATATAAATAAATGATTGGATAAATACACAAGTGGGGAAGGGATTAGACAAATCAGTGTTACAAAATTCTAAATAATTTATGTAGATATTCTGCCCTTAAAAAGGGGAAGCATAAATTCCCACCCCTTAAGAATAGGCTACACATAATGAAAAAACATAAGCAGCTTTACAAACATTTTATAAACCTGACAAATACTACCTCAGTTCAAGGTCAACATGAATAGTGAAAAATCATATTGGCAGTATACATCTGTGATGGTTAGTTCTGTGTCAGTTTGTTAGGCTATAGTACTCAGTTATTTAATCAAATACTCATCTAGGTATTGCTATGAAGGTATTTTGTAGATGCAGTTAAAAAATCTATAATCTACTGACTTTAAGTAAGATAATGTGGGTAGGCCTCACTGAATCAGTTGAAGACCTTAAGAATAAAAACTTAGGTTTCCTGTAGAAGAAATTCTGCCTCAACGTTGCAGCATCAACTCCTGCCTGAGTTTCCAGCCTGTGAACCTGTCCTACAGATTTCAGGCTTGCCCATGCTCACAACTGTGTGAGCCAATTACTTAAAATAAGTCTCTTTATACAGATCCTCTTGGTTCTGTTTCTCTGGAGAACTCTGACTGATACAGTACCCTTGACATGATGTGATGAAAACAGCACTTCATCTCTGTGGTCTTCTTCTCAAAATCCATAACTCCATTTGAATCATTAGAAAAACATGAGGAAAATTCCAGTGGAGGGACATCCTACAAAATACTTAGCCAATACCCATCAGAACAGTCAAGGTCGTCAAAAACAAGGAAAGTCTAAGAAAATTGAGCCTAAGGAGATATGTTCCTATTACCATTTTCTTAATTGTTTTGGGTCTGTTTTTGTAGGTCTTTTCCTTCTCCTGTGTTTCCTGCCTAAAGAAGTTCCTTTAACATTTGTTGTAAAGCTGGTTTGGTGGTGCTGAATTCTCTTAACTTTTGCCTATCTGTGAAGGTTTTAATTTCTCAGTCGAATATGAATGAGATCCTTGCTGGGTAGAGTATTCTTGGTTGTAGGTTTTTCCCTTTCATCACTTTAAATATGTCCTGCCACTCCCTTCTGGCTTGCAGAGTTTCTGCTGAAAGATCAGCTGTTAACTTTATGGGGATTCCCTTGTATGTTATTTGTTGCTTTTCCCTTGCTGCTTTTAATACTTTTTCTTTGTATTTAATTTTTGATAATTTGATTAATATGTGTCTCGGCATGTTTCTCTTTGGATTTATCCTGTATGGGACTCTCTGTGCTTCCTGGACTTGATTGACTATTTCCTTTCCCAGGTTAGGGAAGTTTTCAACTATAGTCTCTTCAAATATTTTCTCAGACCCTTTCTTTTCCTCTTCTTCTGGAACCCCTATAATTCGAATGTTGGTGCGTTTAATGTTGTCCCAGAGGTCTCTGAGACTGTCCTTCATTCTTTTCATTCTTTTTTCTTTATTCTGCTCCCTGGCAGTTATTACCACCATTTTATTTTCCAGCTCACTTATCCGTTCTTCTGCCTCAGTTATTCTGTTACTGATTCCTTCTAGAGTATTTTTAATTTCAGTAATTGTGTTGTTAACCACTGTTTGTTTGCTCTTTAGTTCTTCTAGGTCCTTTTTAAATGTTTCTTGTATTTTCTCCATTCTCTTTCCTAGATTCTTTATCATCTTTATTATCATTACTCTGAATTCTTTTTCAGGTAGCTTGCCTATTTCGTCTTCAGTTATTTGGTCTTGTAAGTTTTTACATTGCTCCTTCATCTGTAACATACTTTTTTGTCGTTTTATTTATTTATTTATTTTTGATGGGTGGTGCTGTATTCCTGTCTTACGGTTGTTTGGCCTGAGACGCCCAACACTGGAGTTTGCAGGCAGTTGGATAGAGCTGGGTCTTGGTGCTGAGATGAGGACCTCCCAGAGGCCTCACTCTGATTGATATTCTCTGGGGTCTGAGGTTCTGTGTTAGTCCAGTGGTTTAGACTGAGAGCTCCCACCACAAAAGCCTGGGCCTGACCTCGGCCTGGGAACCAAGATTCTGCAAGCTTCATGGCATGGTAAAAAAAAAAAAAAAAAGAAGAAGAAAGAAAGAAAAAAGAAGCAGTACAATATCAAAGAATAAAAAACAAAATAAAATTAGAATGATAAAATATATATTAGGAAAAGTAAAACTATAATTGAAACAACTGCAACAGGGTAAAATAAAACCACAACAGAAAAAAAAAATAATGGGGGGGAACAAGCCAAAAGGGGAGATCACTACCAAAGTATAAAGAATAAAATAAAATTAGAAAACTAAAAGATTTATTAAGAAAAATAAAAATATAAAAGAATCAACAACAATGGATCAACAAGGTAAAAGAGAATCCCAATCTAAAAGAGGAAAAAAGGAAAAAAAAAAAAGCCTTGGCTATAGGGGCGGAGTTTAGGCGCGGGCTGGAACTTAGGCAGGGGTTGGTGTTTAGGGTGGGGCGGGGCCTAGGCAGGGCGACGTTTAAGCGTGGGGTGGGGCCTCTGCTTAGGACCTGCCGCACAAAGGAAGAAACCACATGTGGAAAGGAGGGCCTCTGGAGTGTGGAGTTCCGGAGTCTGGAAGTAGGGCCCTGGGTGAGGGTGTGTGGGTGGGGTTTAGGCCCAGCGTATTGGAAGGGGTCTCAGAGGGTGTCTCCGAGTGCAGAGGTAGGGCCCTCGGTGGGTGTGTAGGGGCGGGGCTTGGGCTCTGTGCAGCAGCAGGGAGGCTCTGAGGGCAGAGGATTAGGCCTGGGAGCCCAAGAGGCTTCCCAGTGCCTAAGTGGACAGGATAAGCACTGGCCACGTTTCCTTCAGTTCCTTCACGCCCCTCCCCCACCGTCTCCCCCAGGGTCTCCCCCTGTCACCTCTGGACTCCCAACCGTGGGTGGGTCCCGCTGGGTGTAGGAACTCCTTCCCTAACCCAGCCGCCCCTCAGGGGTGCCAGTCCCAGAGGTCCGGCCTTTACTTTTGCTCCCCCTTTCCTCCTTCCCACTCCCTCTGGACCTGCGTGGCTGGAGGGGGCCTAGGTGGGCAGAGGATCAGGCCCTGGATCTCAGCAGGTTCCTGGGGGCCCAACTGGGCAGGGGAAACCTGGCCACGCCCCCTTTTCATCCTCTGCCCTCCCAATGGTCCCCCAATTTCCCCCTTTGGGCGTGGGATCCCTTCCCTGCCCACAGCCACCCCTCAGGGTCCCCAGTCCCCTCCAGCCTCCACTTCTCTTCCCCCTTCACTCCCCCCATGCCCCACACCCTACCCAGTCTCTGGGGATTCCTCCCATCCCCTTGGTTGTCCATGGTCCCCCACCAGTGCCTGGTAGGTGCCCTAGTTTTGAGATGCGAATTCTGTTTCCTCCTAGTATGCCATCTTGACTCTGTCCTCTTATTATACATTTTAAAATGATACAGCCTGCCCCAACAAATTCAATGTACAAATGACCATTATTTCATTTAAATGCTTATGTTCTTGAATACTCTATTAGAAGCAAACCTAGTACCTTCCTATTTAGGACCATCATACACTTCAAATGCTCTACCTCGTACACCAAATAGAGGAAGCCATACAAACATCAGTTCAGCACTTCCACTGTGCTTACTGACACAATGTTGCTGTTCAAGACTGACCCTGCACCCTGTCAGGTTGCTGCTCAGGTTCTCCTGATTCTTGGATACCCTGCAAAGCATGCTATACCTACGTTGTGCCAGAGAAGCCCTCCTGAACAACATGTTATGGCAAATATTTCACTTCATGTCAGCATAAGACTTTTGAGGTCTGAAAACATTATAGACAAAAATATAACGGAAATACAAAAACAAACAAAACAAAGAAAGAAAATAAGGTAAAGTCCATGAAATAGGCAAAGGACACAAGCACCCTACCTCCCAAATACACACACACACGTGCACAACCACTGTGCATATGGGAAAATGCTTAACCTTTTGGTAAAAAGACAAAGTTATGTGCATTCTTTTATTTAGCAAATTGGTAAATATTTTTTAAAAAATAATATTCAGGGGACTTCCCTGGTGGCACTGTGGTTAAGAATCCACCTGCCAACGCAGGGGACACAGGTTTGAACCCTGGTCCGGGAAGATCCCACATGCCACAGAGCAACTAAGACCGTGCACCACAATTACTGAGCCTGTGCTCTAGAGCCCGAGAGCCACAACTACTGAGCCCGTGCACCTAGAGCCTGTGCTCCGCAACAAGAGAAGCCACTGCAACGAGAAGCCCGCGCACTGCAACGAAGAGTAGCATCCACTCACCGCAACTAGAGAAAGCCCGCACACAGCAACAAAGACCCAATGCAGCCAAAAATAAATTAATTAATTTAAAAAACATTCAGTTGTGTCAAAGTCCTGGTGAGATGGACAGCGTCACATCCTGCCACAGAGTGTGAACTAAGAAGATATTTCTGCGAGGCAAATTGGAATATTTAAAACCTTTAAAGTGTTCAAATGTTCTGTGAAAGCAATGTCTAGAAATCCGTCTTATGGACAGATTTGCAATGCACCAAATGATTAAAATACAAGGTATTTATGATATAGTATTTTTAAGAATAGCAAAACTACGGAAAACAATCTAATTGTCTAGATGAGACTACTAGAGTCTTCAAAGGTAGAAGACCCACTGGTGATATCATTTTCATTGTTTTCAATTTATTTTTACTTTTCACTATTTTGTTTTGTTGTTTTTGTTGTTGCTTAGGAGTTAAAGGTTGATATACATGAATACTGTCATATGTATGTAATATTTGCCAGTGTCATCTTAAACATGTCGTGGTAATAGCTACAAAAGAATTTAATGATAGCACAGACACAACTATATTATAAAGTTAGAATTGAAGGTAATATGATTTATTAGGTTGTGTTTAGGTGCATCACTTACTTTCTTTAGCCCTTGGTTTTCTTATCTCAAAACCAGGAAGTAAGTAACTACTCCAAAGGCTTATTAAGAGGATAAAATCAAAGAAATTTTAAGTGCTTATTTGACAGTATTTCTCATAAGAGGAACCCACTGCAAATGTACCACATTCAGTTAGTAGAGTTAAATAATTAGTCATATGGATGGATGCTGGTCATGAGGACTGTTTGGAGAAACTAAATAGGAAGGAGGAAACCTCAAATGATAGCTTTTTGTCACCTTAAGGGGGGGATGAGCAAAGAACACAGTTGGAATTTGGCAAAGTAGAGCAGATCTAGTGACACTTGAACTGTCACCATGGCATGTAACTTCCCTTCTACAGAAATATTATTTTAAGGGAAAAAAAATGTCAATGCATTAGGAATGGAGCAATGAGTGATCTACAGACGCATTTGTAGCTCTACCTTGAGCAAAGGAAATTGGGACAGCTTTATGCAACAAGGTATAAGAACATGAAAAGAAGAATTTGTGTTATATATTAAGTGTTAGGTATAAAAGACTAAAAATAGGCCTAGTGCTCAAAGCATGGCAGATCTATTGTATATCTTACTGACTGTTTGCAGAAGAAATAATAAACTGATTGTGTTTCCATGTTGTCTCCTCTGTCCTGTCTGGTGACACTGCTAGATGGAAGAAAACTTCAAAAATGTATGAACATAACATGTTCAACAAAACAACATTTAATTAATTTAATTGTTCATTATCAGTATTGCTTATAGTAACACTATAAATATCATTATTACTATTATTAAATTTCATCTTTCTGTTATTGGACTAGTCTCTTCTAAACCAAAGTCAAAGGCAATGAAAAAGCTATGCCACTTCTAGTTGTTAGTGTTGCTTGCAGATCACCCTGGTTTCTCATAACCCCCAGCATTGCTACCTACATTGCTTATACTGCATCGCAAGCACCCCAGTATCTAAATATTTCTACCTATCTTTGCCTTCCATTCATTGGAATACATTCACTCTTTGTTCTTTTCACTCAGGGACCCTAAAGTAAGGTAGCTAATCTGATAAACCACTGAATCAGCACAATTACATGAATGTATGGGATTTCCTCAAGGATGCTGTGCACATTTTAATAAAGCTTTTCTAGATTTCATGACAAGAGAGTGGTGAGAATAACTTGCTAGTAGAAGAAAAAAGTTGTCTACCCACTTTGCCTAAATGTAAAATCAGCCCAATATATGACCATCCAGATCTAGACTGAGGCACATTACCCAGCTGTTGGTTGAGTTAGGGGGATGCTGGGAGCTTAGATGAGGGTAGAGCCCTGGAGACACAGATAGAAGAGGCTGAGACCTTGAATTATTGCAAGAAACAGAATTCCATGAAGTGCACTCCCCCAGTCCACCATTGCCAGCACTGCTACTTCACTGTGGCCTGTGATGTGAATGAGAACTGAAGAGAGAAATTCTCCTGCTGGCACTAAGGAAGCAAACTGCCATGTTGTGAAGAGAGCCACATGCAGGGAATGGCAGGCAACCTCTAGAAGCTGACACTGCCCCCCAGCTGACAGCCAGCAAGAAAATAGTGACCTGGTTCTATAGCCATAATGAACTAAATTCTACCATCAACCAGTAAGCTTGGAGAAAGACCATAAGTCTCAGAAGCATTTGTGGCTCTCGCCAGTCACTTGATTTCAGCTTGGTGGGCAGAGAACTCATCTACGCCATGTGCAGACTTCTGACCTACAGAACTGAGATAACACTGTTTGTATTGTTTAAGCTGCTAAGTTTGTAGTAATTTATTATGGCAACAATAGAAAACTAGTACCGTAGCTAAGCACATGTCATATACATACACAATAGCTAATATATATGCTTTCATTACCAAATAATGAGGAGGGGTAACAATGTACAACAAAACCATGAAATACAAGCATGTACTAAAAAAGTTTAGTATTTTATGCAAGAAAACAAAATGAAACATTATTTCCTTTTTTTCATCAATGGCATAGCAAGAGCTGCCGACATTAATAGCCTAGTAAGTGTAATTTCAGAAAAAAAAAACAAAACCAAAGTCCTGTAATCCCTTAAATGTTGTCATTAGTAATCACTTGCAGTTACTGATACCTATAGTATGCTGATTATCTTACACATACCATTTTATTTAGTCTTCCTGCTATCTCTGAAGTGTAGGTTTTCTACATCCTATTTTGCAGATTAGAAAGCAGAGGTTTAGGGGGCCTAGTAACTTACTTGAAGTCACACAGGTTGTTAAAAATAGACAAGAATCAAAACCAACCTATCAGACTCCAAATCACTGATTTTTCTACTGTACTACATTGCCCATAATCACTTTGTTTTAAGCCTTCAATCAAAGTTAAACTACAAACACTAATGGAACATGACTATAATATTTACATTAACACAAACTAGAAACAATTTTGGAAGCATCAATAACTAATATATGTATAGCACCTTCACAAAAGATTTCTCACTGATCTCAGGAGATTACCTGTGAGGCAGTTAGGGCAGGTATTATTAATTTACCTATTTTACAGATAAAAGAACTGAGGTTCAGAGAGTTATACTTGACTTGCCACAGGCCATGACACTGAGTGACAGTATTAGGTCTCAATTTCACATCTTCTCTTCAAATATAGAGTTTTTTCTCCAAAGTGAGACAGGTATACGGCGGGGGTTGGGGAGCAGGGAGGAGTATGGTTGTAACGGGGAAGAAGGATGCAGAAATGGTGCTAAAGGGGATTGCAATCATCCAACCCATCTACTTCTTAAGTTTCAAAGCATCGGTCCCAGTCATGGCTAGTCTACAAGGCTAGGGCACTTATGTGCCCAAATAGAAAACATAAAATTTCTGCTGTGACTATGAAAAGAAAAAGCTACATGGTCTGGTGCTTTGAATCCACCATATTTGCACATAAAATAATAAGCACATTAGATCACTTTTATTTGGGATAATGAATCGTTCATTTCATAAGAATTGTCTTGGAAAAGAATTCCCAGTGCTATGTTATGATTTTAACGGTTAAATCTCTTTTTTTTATGAGTACTCAATTTTTCCACATCTTTTCACCTGACATCATTTGTAGAAATACAAAGAGAGAATAATCACAACTAGAAACAATACAGCTTTCTCCACTGTACTGATTAACACTCTATAATGGCATTGATAAGAATGGAGTGTTCAATCATATATTCTGGCAGTGAGTTATGGTTAATAATATCACAAGTACTGTGATAACATTATAAAAGTAAATCCTATTTCTAATAAGTGGTAAAGCTTAGTTAAATGCACTGTCAACAATGTTGTCAATTAACTGTAAATTACTAGTGCCAAGGTAAAGGCGAGCTGTTTGTTTCTCAGCAAACAGTTCATTGAGAAGATTGTTGCAATTATAAATCTCTCACGTCCTACTACATTTTCTTACTAGAGGTTGAATAGTCATTAATATCTTACAGAGTCGAGGTTTTGCCGCAATTGTTTAATAGCTATTTTGCAATTATAAGCAGCATACTAGTTAAACAAAATTAGAGTCCACCATTATTTTTGTAATGAATTGGAAATATAAAAAAACATGTAACTCTCTGGAAGTCCAAGCATACTTAGTTCTCCTTAGCCTCCCACGGAGTAAAGGGTTAATACATTAAGAAATGCAGTATAGTTACACTAATTATTGTGTATGGGTTCTTGATAAGTGACTTGCTTTAGTTTTAAATCCCAAATGGCTAGTACCTCCATGTGATTCTCTTAGGACTCTAGAAGGCACATTTTTATTTCTCATGTGCTAACATACTGTGGATATACTTATCTTTAACAAATGGACTTCTTGAAAAATTAAGTACACTAAGAAACAAGTGCATTTTGGATTCAGAATATTAATCCTAAGGAAGTCCTCTTTTTTTCTTCTTTGTAATCATATAATTATTTTAGGCTTACTGTGGTTATATAAAATTAAATCATAATTTAAAAAAATGCTATGATTACTGTGATTATTTCAGTGCATGGAGTACTTAATCAGTCCCAAGTGTAATAACACAATGGGTGCTATCTTTATAACACAACACAACAACAAAAAAAGATGTTTTCAAATCTTGGATTTTTCACACACTGACAACTTAGAAGGTGCTGAAGAACACACAAAATGTAGACAACTCAAGCCTAATATGGAAACTGCTACCATTTTAATTTGAAATTCAATTTAGGAATTTATATGCTCTCACCTGAAATGTTTCTTTCTGTAGAAGCTGCCTTTGTCCACCTTATGTAAATCATCCTCCCCATTTGTACTCTGTCACATCAACTCATACAGCAAATATGTCACATCACTGTATAACATAAAATTTGCAATCATCATTTAAATAAAATAGAATGTACATGTTTATCATTGATGCCCTCTTTAGAATGTAAGCACCAGAATTCTGTCATGTTAACCACTGTATTTCCAGTGCCCCATATGAGCTCGGTGTATAGTACATTTTAATAAATACATGCTAAATGGATAAATTAATGAATTAACGAATAAGGGTGTGTGGCCCCAGCTTTTGCAATCCGCCATCAATCTAGAGAGTAACAACAGCTGGGCCTATAATGAATACTTTGTGAATGGATCAGTCCTGCCCGGAATTCTACTGATCAGCTTCCGTCATGAAGCACGTCTGAGAGCACCTGGGTGATGAGGGTAGGGGTGTACCACTTATTACACACACATCAGAGCTTGGCTGGAAAAAAGTGCAACACCACATCATGAAGCTCATTACCATGTGAAGCAGAAGCACAATTCATCATAGTATGTAAAGGGGCAACCAGGGGTACAATCCAAAGGGATGACTTCACAGGCTGAGAATATAAAAGAACTGCTGATCATGAATCTCTCTATTCCACTCTATCCTCGCACAAAATAGAACATTTAAGAATTAACAATAAGCCTGACTCATCTTGAGGAAATTCTCAAGAAAGAGTCCAAGGAATAATTAATGTAAATCTAATATAATTTTACTTTCTATCCATACGAACCAACTTCCCCAGAATATTTCCATACTCGAGGTGATAGAGAATTTGCCATCAAAATTTAAGGAAACAGGAAAGAGCAAAATCACAGACGAAGATCTTAGAAAGATTTACATAAAACCAACTGTGCCATATGATCTGGAGGTATTAAAGAGAGCTGTTTCCTGCTTGGATTCTCAACAGCTCCCTCCTTAATGATATTTAGGATCTACTTCATATTACAGACATATGTTTGTCTTATTTCCTCCATGATTCTCTTGTCCCTGGAAGCAGTTTCTGTGCCTTGCCCTAAAGATGTTACTGCCCTATGTTGCCTTGTGCTGGGTGCACACTAAGTAGTTGCTAAATTATGTTGAAATCTCCTTTGCAATTTGCTTTTACGGATAAACATGGAAAGTTATTTAATATAGAAAAGTCACTGGTTATGATAGAACAACCACAAATCATTCTTTGAAGCTCCCCCCCCCCATTTGGCCATTTCCACATAGCAGCTAGGAAGTGTAGATGATCAGGACACTTAAGAACAAGCTCTGGTCGGCGGGAAGATGGCGGAAGAGTAAGACGTGGAGATCGCCTTCCTCCTCACGGATACACCAGAAATACATCTACACGTGGAACAACTCCTACAGAACACCTACTGAAGGCTGGCAGAAGACCTCAGAGCTCCCAAAAGGCAAGAAACTCCCCACGTACCTGGCCGTGTGGATGAAAGGCTCTTGGTGCTCCAGCCCAGGAGGCAGGGCTCTGCCTCTGAGGTAGGAGAGCCAACTTCAGGACACTGATCAACAAGAGACCTCCCAGCTCCACATAATATTAAACGGTGGAAGTCTCCCAGAGACCTCCATCTTAACACCAGCGCCCAGCTTCACTCAACGACCAGCAAGCCACAGTGCTGGACAACCTATGCCAAACAACTAGCAAAACAGGAACACAACCCCACCCATTAGCAGAGAGGCTGCCGAAAATCATAACAAGGCCACAGACACCCCAAAACACACCACCAGACGTGAACCTGCCCACTAGAGAGACAAGATCCAGCCTCATCCAGCACAACACAGGCACTAGTCCCCTCCACCAGGAAGCCTACACAACCCGCTGAAACAACCTTAGCCACTGGAGACAGACATCAAAAACAACGGGAACTACGAACGTGCAGCCTGCAAAAAGGAGACCCCAAACACAGTAAGATAAGCAAAATGAGAAGACAGAAAAACACACAGCAAATGAAGGAGCAAGATAAAAACCCACCAGACCTAACAAATGAAGAGGAAATAGGCAATCTACCTGAAAAAGAATTCAGAATAATGATAGTAAGGATGATCCGAAATCTTGGAAGTAGAATGGACAAAATGCAAGAAACAGTTAACAAGGACCTACAAGAACTAAAGATGAAACAGGCAACGATGAACAACGCAATAAATGAAATTAAAAGTACTCTAGATAGGATCAATAGCAGAATAACTGAGGCAGAAGAACGGATAAGTGACCTGGAAGATAAAGTAGTGGAAATAACTACTGCAGAGCAGAATAAAGAAAAAAGAATGAAAAGAACTGAGGACAGTCTCAGAGAGCTCTGGGACAACATTAAACGCACCAACATTCGAATTATAGGGGTTCCAGAAGAAGAAGAAAAAAAGAAAGGGACTGAGAAAATATTTGAAGAGATTATAGTTGAAAACTTCCCTAATATGGGAAAGGAAATAGTTAATCAAGTCCAGGAAGCACAGAGAGTCCCATACAGGATAAATACAAGGAGAAATACGCCAAGACACATATTAATCAAACTATCAAAAATTAAATACAAAGAAAGCATATTAAAAGCAGCAAGGGAAAAACAACAAATAACACACAAGGGAATCCCCATAAGGTTAACAGCTGATCTCTCAGCAGAAACCCTACAAGCCAGAAGGGAGTGGCAGGACATACTGAAAGTGATGAAGGAGAAAAACCTGCAACCAAGACTACTCTACCCAGCAAGGATCTCATTCAGATTTGATGGAGAAATTAAAACCTTTACAGACAAGCAAAAGCTGAGAGAGTTCAGCACCACCAAACCAGCTTTACAACAAATGCTAAAGGAACTTCTCTAGATAAGAAATGCAAAAGAAGGAAACAACCTATAATAACGAACCCAAAACAATATAGAAAATGGGAATAGGAACATACATATCGATAATTACCTTAAATGTAAATGGACTAAATGCTCCCACCAAAAGACACAGATTGGCTGAATGGATACAAAAACAAGACCCTTATATATGCTGTCTACAAGAGACCCACCTCAGACCTAGAGACACATACAGACTGAAAGTAAGGGGATGGAAAAAGATATTCCATGCAAATGGAAACCAAAAGAAAGCTGGAGTAGCAATTCTCATATCAGACAAAATAGACTTTAAAATAAGGACTATTAAAAGGGATAAAGAAGGACACTACATAATGATCAAGGGATCGATCCAAGAAGAAGATATAACAATTGTAAATATTTATGCACCCAACATAGGAGCACCTCAATACGTAAGGCAAATACTAACAGCCATAAAAGGGGAAATTGACAGTAACACATTCATAGTAGGGGACTTTAACACCCCACTTTCACCCATGGACAGATCATCCAAAATGAAAATAAATAAGGAAACACAAGCTTTAAATGATACATTAAACAAGATGGACTTAATTGATATTTATAGGACACTCCATCCAAAAACAACAGAATACACATTTTTCTCAAGTGCTCATGGAACATTCTCCAGGATAGATCATATCTTGGGTCACAAATCAAGCCTTGGTAAATTTAAGAAAATTGAAATTGTATCAAGTATCTTTTCTGACCACAACGCCATGAGACTAGATATCAATTACAGGAAAAGATCTGTAAAATATACAAACACATGGAGGCTAAACAATACACTACTTAATAATGAAGTGGTCACTGAAGAAATCAAAGAGGAAATAAAAAAATACCTAGAAACAAATGACAATGGAGACACAACGACCCAAAACCTATGGGATGCAGCAAAAGCAGTTCTAAGGGGGAAGTTTATAGCAATACAAGCCCACCTTAAGAAGCAGGAAACATCTCGAATAAACAACCTAACCTTGCACCTCAAGCAATTAGAGAAAGAAGAACAAAAAAGCCCCAAAGCTAGCAGAAGGAAAGAAATCATAAAAATCAGATCAGAAATAAATGAAAAAGAAACGAAGGAAACGATAGCAAAGATCAATAAAACTAAAAGCTGGTTCTTTGAGAAGATAAACAAAATAGATAAACCACTAGCCAGACTCATCAAGAAAAAAAGGGAGAAGACTCAAATCAATAGAATTAGAAATGAGAAAGGAGAAATAACAACTGACACTGCAGAAATAAAAAAAATCATGAGAGATTACTACAAGCAACTCTATGCCAATAAAATGGACAATCTGGAAGAAATGGACAAATTCTTAGAAGTGCACAACCTGCCAAGACTGAATCAGGAAGAAATAGAAAATATGAACAGACCAATCACAAGCACTGAAATTGAAACTGTGATTAAAAATCTTCCAACAAACAAAAGCCCAGGACCAGATGGCTTCACAGGTGAATTCTATCAAACGTTTAGAGAAGAGCTAACACCTATCCTTCTCAAACTCTTCCAAATTATAGCAGAGGGAGGAACACTCCCAAATTCCTTCTACGAGGCCACCATCACCTTGATACCAAAACCAGACAAGGATGTCACAAAGAAAGAAAACTACAGGCCAATATCACTGATGAACATAGATGCAAAAATCCTCAACAAAATACTAGCAAACAGAATCCAACAGCACATTAAAAGGATCATACACCATGATCAAGTGGGGTTTATTCCAGGAATGCAAGGATTCTTCAATATACGCAAATCTATCAGTGTGATAAACCATATTAACAAATTGAAGGAGAAAAACCATATGATCATCTCAATAGATGCAGAGAAAGCTTTCGACAAAATTCAACACCCATTTATGATAAAAACCCTCCAGAAAGTAGGCATAGAGGGAACTTTCCTCAACATAATAAAGGCCATATATGACAAGCCCACAGCAAACATCATCCTCAATGGTGAAAAACTGAAAGCATTTCCACTAAGATCAGGAACAAGACAAGGTTGCCCACTCTCACCACTCTTATTCAACATAGTTTTGGAAGTTTTAGCCACAGCAATCAGAGAAGAAAAGGAAATAAAAGGAATCCACATCGGAAAAGAAGAAGTAAAGCTGTCACTGTTTGCAGATGACATGATACTATACATAGAGAATCCTAAAGATGCTACCAGAAAACTCCTAGAGCTAATCAATGAATTTGGTAAAGTAGCAGGATACAAAATTAATGCACAGAAATCTCTGGCATTCCTATATACTAATGATGAAAAATCTGAAAGTGAAATCAAGAAAACACTCCCATTTACCATTGCAACAAAAAGAATAAAATATCTAGGAATAAACCTACCTAAGGATACGAAAGACCTGTATGCAGAAAATTATAAGACACTGATGAAAGAAATTAAAGATGATACAAATAGATGGAGAGATATACCATGTTCTTGGATGGGAAGAATCAACATTGTGAAAATGACTCTACTACCCAAAGCAATCTACAGATTCAATGCAATCCCTATCAAACTACCACTGGCATTTTTCACAGAACTAGAACAAAAAATTTCGCAATTTGTATGGAAACACAAAAGACCCCGAATAGCCAAAGCAATCTTGAGAACGAAAAAAGGAGCTGGAGGAATCAGGCTCCCTGACTTCAGACTATACTACAAAGCAACAGTAATCAAGACAGTATGGTACTGGCACAAAAACAGAAAGATAGATCAGTGGAACAGGATAGAAAGCCCAGAGATAAACCCACGCACATATGGACACCTTATCTTTGATAAAGGAGGCAGGAATGTACAGTGGAGAAAGGACAGCCTCTTCAATAAATGGTGCTGGGAAAACTGGACAGGTACATGTAAAAGTATGAGATTAGATCACTCCCTAACACCATACACAAAAATAAGCTCAAAATGGATTAAAGACCTAAATGTAAGGCCAGAAACTATCAAACTCTTAGAGGAAAACATAGGAAGAACACTCTATGACATAAATCACAGCAAGATCCTTTCTGACCCACCTCCTAGAGTAATGGAAATAAAAACAAAAATAAACAAATGGGACCTAATGAAACTTCAAAGCTTTTGCACAGCAAAGGAAACCATAATCAAGACCAAAAGACAACCCTCAGAATGGGAGAAAACATTTGCAAATGAAGCAACTGACAAAGGATTAATCTCCAAAATTTACAAGCAGCTCATGCAGCTCAATAACAAAAAAACAAACAACCCCATCCAAAAATGGGCAGAAGACCTAAACAGACATTTCTCCAAAGAAGATATACAGAATGCCAACAAACACATGAAAGAATGCTCAACATCATTAATCATTAGAGAAATGCAAATCAAAACTACAATGAGATATCATCTCACACCAGTCAGAATGGCCATCATCAAAAAATCTAGAAACAATAAGTGCTGGAGAGGGTGTGGAGAAAAGGGGACACTCTTGCACTGCTGGTGGGAATGTGAATTGGTTCAGCCACTATGGAGAACAGTATGGAGGTTCCTCAAAAAACTACAAATAGAATTACCATATGACCCAGCAATCCCACTACTGGGCATATACCCTGAGAAAACCAAAATTCAAAAAGAGTCATGTACCAAAATGTTCATTGCAGCTCTATTTACAATAGCCCGGAGATGGAAAGAACCTAAGCGCCCATCATCGGACGAATGGATAAAGAAGATGTGGCACATATACACAATGGAATATTACTCAGCCTTAAAAAGAAATGCAATTGAGTTATTTGTAATGAGATGGATAGACCTAGAGTCTGTCATACAGAGTGAAGTAGGTCAGAAAGACAAAGACAAGTACCGTATGCTAACACATATATATGGAATTTAAGGGGAAAAAATGTCATGAAGAACCTAGGGATAAGACAGGAATGGAGGCGCAGACCTACTGGAGAACGGACTTGAGGATATGGGGAGGGGGAAGGGTGAGTTTTGACAGGGCGAGAGAGAGTCATGGACATATACACACTAACAAACGTAGTAAGGTAGATAGCTAGGGGGAAGCAGCCGCAAGGCACAGGGATATTAGCTCGGGGCTTTGGGACAGCCTGGAGGGGTGGGAGGGGGAGAGTGGGAGGGAGGGAGACGCAAGAGGGAAGACACATGGGAGCACATGTATATGTATAGCTGATTCACTTTGTTATAAATCAGAAACTAACACACTATTGTAAAGCAATTATACCCCAATAAAGATGTTAAAAATATAAAAAAAAAAAAAAAAAAAAAAAAAAAAAAAAAAAGAACAAGCTCTGCCTAGATTAGATGATTAGACAGACAGAAAACTAACCCAAATTACTAATTATATGTCCAACAGCACTTATATGTTATATGGCACTTTGTACTGTTTAAAAAACCTATTTCTCACTAGTTGTAACCATTTCATACTTGGAACCATTCTCAAATTTATCATGTGTATTGTGTGAATTGGACCAAAATGAAATGGACTTAATATGGGGCCATTAGAAGTACCTATGTATTCAATGAAAGAGTTAAAAGCTCCAAAAAGAAATGTGTTTCTCAAAGCCAAGGACAGAAATAAATATGTATATAAAATTTCTGTGGTACAGAGAAAACAATTAACAATTTCCACTGCCATTTGGATACAAAATGGACTGAAGAAAAGGATAAAAGTGGTAGCTGAACATGTTATATGGAAGAATTAGAAAAGCTAGAATTTAAAAGTTTCCTTCATCAACTAGTCCACAGTAACTCACAGATTACTAACAACTTATGCAAGTTTTACATGCCTATTCCATCTGCTCTTCATTTAAAAAAAAAAAAAACTTGTCACCATAGCAACTGCCACATGCCATGGTATTTATGCTGCATCTGATGCACAAAGCATGGTTTGTGTAGGAAGGAGTGTGTGTATGTATATGATGTGGCAGCTGTCGTCTCTGCCATTTTGTTGCTGCTCTAGAATAAAACAAGTAGTGGTTATGAATACTCATTTGAGTAGTGATCCTAGTGCTCATTTAACTAAACCCTCACACGCACACCAAAGTGCTTATCTAATCACACTAGTCTGCTAACATGACTGACTTTAAAGGGTTGCTGAAAGAGAAAACCCCAATTTTTATCCTAATTTTTAAAAGTAGACCTAATACAACTGAAGTTCCTTTTTTTATTTCTTTTTAAAACAGCCAATGACTTTTTTGTGTAAAATTACAATATCTATTAGCCCTACTAGCTAATGGCATTTATCTCTTGGTAAGATCCTCTGCAACAAATGTTTAAAAGATGTCCCAGTTCCTTTGTTGTCCCATAATTTGTTTTGCAGTCAAATTACCAGAATTCAACTGGACATAAGATAGAGCTTGTAAATCATGGTAGGTCCTGCTGACATAATTCTCTACCCTTTATTTTCTTGCTGACTTCTACCATAGAAGTTGAAAATGCTAAATACCTGCTTTCCATTGTCTTTCAAAAGCTAAACGCTTAAAATTCCAGCTTCCCTTGCAGCTAGAGGTGGCCATGTGATACAATTCTGGCCAATGAGATCTAATCAGAAGTCTGTTGCTGTATATCTGGGAAAGCTTCACTCTCCTGAATAGAAAAGTGACAGACTCTACTAGCAAAACCCCTTCACCAGTCTAACTGCAATTGAAGTTTCAATGATTATTTTGCAATGGAGCAACAAGCATGATAGAGTGAAAGGACAGAAGAAGCAGAAGTTTATTTTGGCATGGTGGAAATGCTACACAAGCCCCTTCATTCCTACCACCACACCTCCTCTTATTTACAATAAATATCATTATTGCTTAGGCCACTGTAATATTTTCTATCACTTGCAGGTGAAGGTATTCTTATCTGACACAGAATTATTTTTATTCTACAAAGAATGCATTGTATTATTTTTATGTTAATAAAATAGAACCTATTCTAACCTACTCTATTTTTAGAGATTGTTTGTTGAGAAATTATACATGTGAGAAAGATAAGCCATAAACTGTATTTCATGCCCTTGATTCTCTATTTGATAAAAAGCTGGTGCTGCAATAAAATGGGTAAAATCTCAGTTTAAGAAACAAAAAGAACTGAGCAAACCTAAAAACCCAATCAAATTATAACCCATGTTTCTGAACTTAAAAAAAAATCAATTCAGCTTGTGGATGTTTTCTAAGGTATTCATTTGGCATTTTAAACTAACCGCAATGGAAATTTTTAACATTTCAAGATAGATTTTGAGGTCTGCTTCCTCGCTTGGATTATTTCTTTTAAGAAACAGACTGACAGTATGTCCTTTTTGATGCCTAGCTACACTGGATCAAAGTTTTAGCCCCGATTCTTTGAATGTTACACACATGTTCTGAAGGAAGACTAGAGACCAGACAAGCATTCAGGTAAGGCGTCAATGGCATCCAAACCCCCTTAGTTGAAAACAGCTTTTGTTTTTCGCCTTTGGTAAAGCTTAATACACCGTATTAAGCAATAGTTTACAGTAATAAGAGTTAAAATAGCTTACTACACATCAAATACGAAAGAAGACTAAGCAGCTAGTAGTAAGATGAGAGCATCAGAAACAGGAAGCTAAGCACAAATTATAGATAAACCTCCACTAGTCAAGTCAAACTCTGCTCCTCCCACCTCTTTCCTTCACATACACCAGAGAGCCTATCAGCTATAAGGAGACCCAGTTAAACGGAGACTATCTAATAATAGGAAAATCCATGGTGTCCTCTATTGCATATTCAGTGGCAGTGAAAGAGCAACATGATAATCAGAGAGTAGATGGAAAGCAGATGGTTCAGAGCAATAGTATACACATTGTTCTTCTAACTTTCGTATGTCCAATTTCAAAATATTTGGTTAAATGACAAGTAAGATGTACAGTTATATAGTAAAGTCCCCAAATCAAGAAATATTGCCCACTTAGAAAATTTGATCTATGCCCAGGATAGATCAAATTGAAAATACATATAAATGAAAAAATTTTTAGTCTTAATGAATTCACAAATTTCATTCATTTATCCACCCATTCAATCATTCACTTATTCATTCAACAGAGCTACTGATCCCTCTAGGAAAAAAATTATTCCTCTCCCTAAAAAATGGCCATCCATTTTTTAAGGTACAGTAAATAAATAATTTTAATAGCTTGGAAAACCTTCTTTATCTTTGAACTCTGTTGAACATTTTAGTAAAAATACCACGTATTTTTGCTTTCTTAAATCCAGAGTGTCAACAAGACTACAGCTAGTGAAGCAGATTATTTTTCCCACTCTATATTTATAAAATTTTATTCTAACCTAAATTCAACATTAAGAGAAAAATTCATGGGGTGGTATGAAATAGGACATAATTCGTTAAAGGATTCATCAACTTGTAATGGATTCACTGTTATAACTATTGTTGAAACCTTCCTTTGGACGTCCAAGCAAGAGTAGGCAGCATATACATACACTGTTGGATATACATTAGCCAAGTTTATAAAAACCTCTCTCTCCCTCTAATACACACACACACACACACACACACACACACACACACTAAAGTGTATGTATACTGCCAGATGGAATTTCAGGTGCCTACATCATCACTGCTATTATTAAATTATCTTTTGTGATGATACCTCAGGCAGTCAGGAGTGTTGCAAGAAGGAGCTAGGAAAACATCTTCAGTTTTTAAAGCTATTAAAATTTCTTGCAGGTGTCTTTGGAAGAAGCACAGCACAAATTCACTTGCACACTATGAGGACTAGAGACTATGCAGCCCATCCACAAGGGGCAATTAACACAAAAAGTGTAGGGCAAGGAACAGCCAGAGTTGCAAACTAAACAGAACTTGTATCCCCCAATTATACTGCAATGCACAGATGTTTATTCCACAAACTAAATGATACTGGCAGTTTGGGGCTATGATATAATTCTATAGGGTCCACCTTTCTAAATACTTACTTTCTACTGATCTTATTTTTCCCTAGTTCTCAAAATTGTGTTTTCTTTTTTCTCTGTGATGTGAGCCTATTAAAAATAGATAGCTAGTGGGAAACAGCCACATAGCACAGGGAGATCAGCTCGGTGCTTTGTGACCACCTAGAGGGGTGGGATAGGGAGGGTGGGAGGGAGGGAGACGCAAGAGGGAAGAGATATGGGAACATATGTATATGTATAACTGATTCACTTTGTTATAAAGCAGAAACTGACACACCATTGTAAAGCAATTATACTCCAATAAAGATGTTTAAAAAAAAAAATATGACGAGCCTTACTCACCTACTTGTTGCAGCATAAGCTTCAATATGCTACATCTGCTATAGAATTTCTTCCCACAGTCACTTCAGTGAAAAGCTTTTGGGAGTGTATTAATAAAAACCTTTCTAAGTTCTAACTCTCCCCTCTCCCCCCAAGTATTATATGTGTGTAAGAAGCTTTAGCTCTTACTCTGTATACAAATTAAAGCTGATTTCATTTAGCCCCAACACCAGTGATCCAAAGAAAAGCTGGTCCCCCCGCCCCCAGTTTAGTGGTGCTTAAGTCTGTTTTTAGAAGAAAACTTAAAATCCTTATTCTTCCCCACATTCCAGAATATCTCATGAGTCATTTCAGAAGTAAGAAAAGCACAGAGAATAACTTTGGCTGCCATACCAACCTGTCATTTAAGAAAGCTACATTAATCAATAACACCTGAACAGTTCAATTACTGAATAAGAAAGGCAAAGAAATGGAAAAAAGATTAATAGGTCTTCCCCCAAATTAGACCCCTAAAATCAAAGAGGAGCTGCAACCTATGATGATTTGAAAAGACTATTACTGCTTGAGTTAATATATAATTATCAAACCCTTTTATTTATTTTTTTCCACATACAGCAGCCAGTTTCACTGACCATTTTCCTGCTCAGAGAATTTTTCACCTTTGATTAATGACACTTAATAAAAATTCCAGCTAGTTGCAATGAAAAGAAAAAGAGTCACCTGAACCAATGGTGAGTGCCTTACAAAGCTAGGCTAGCAAAGGTTAATGGCATCATTACTCAGGTCTTTGGAGTACACATATCCCTCTCAGAGTATGTTAGGCATGCTGGATAGTGCATTAACCCCTTCCAAACTCTAGGTCCATGGAACTGTTCATTTTGAAAGATAATTAATTATTATTTATAAATACATGCCATTTTTTCCTTGAAGGATTTTTGGATATTGCAATGACAAATAAAATGGAGGAGAGTGAATCATATCCCAGAGGATGACAATAAAGAGAAAAAAAATGCTTCAGAAGAACAAAACGCAAGTCCCAGTCCACAAGGCAAGTATAAACCAATTATCTAAAGTATTTACTCTCTGTACACCTAGCCTACCAGGAATGCCTCTTGAGAATTCTTATACTTCATACAAAGGAATGGACAATATCTTTATGGTGTCATAAGATTCATGGAAGTTTTTTTTTTCTAAATCATCCCTTGATACTGACTAATTGTACTGCACCCATGGTACAACTCAGAAAAGAATATCTTTGTGGTAGCAAGGAAAGCTTGTTTATTCATTAATCAAATTTCAGTGAGCCTCTACTATGTGGCAGCCATTATTCCAATGCTCAGGATACATCAGTACACAAAATAGACCCCCAAAAGCTTGTGAAATTCATATTCTAGTGGGGGAAGAAGATAATTAAAATGCAACATAGTAAATAGAGAAAATAATAATGTTAGAAAGTGCTAAGTGTGAAGGTAGACAATAGAACTAGGTAAGGGTAACTGTGAGTGGCAAGGTGGTCTATTTTAATGGGAAGAAGAGGTTGCTATTTTAATGGCCTGGTTAAAAGGCTTCCACTGTGGTGGCTAACATTAGCCTTCTACTCACCTGCTCATGAGCATTTTGATTAGTTAGGAAATACCTTTGTTGTCTGCTTATCCATCTAGCGTCTAGGAACTCCATGGTCTATAAGCCATTGATCTGTGCGGGTCAAAGTCACCTAGCCTCGTTGCTCAGTAGAGAAATTACATCCATCTTGTCTCTGACAGTTAAGTGCAAAGTGAGACTGCTCGTCTCTAGAAAAGGAAAGGACTGTTCCTGCTGGCCTGAAGGATTCAGGGACATCTAGGGGTTTAAGGTTTTCTATCATATCCCTCACTGCTTCCCTGTCAGGTCATAAGTCCTGCCCCTTCCCTATCAGGATCCTGACTTTAGCATAAGATCCCTGCTAGGAGTGCATTCAGCCTCTTTTATACCCTATAACACCCTTATAACAATTTGAGGGCCTGATTTACAGTATATTCAGACCTCTGGATGCAGGACATAAGGATTTCTTTAAATATATCTGTGAAGACTTCTGGATATCACAGCTGACCTAAGTCTAACCATATCTTTCTTCGAGGCCTCTAGGTCAGTTGAAAAGCCAGCTATTTCTACATTACTTATAATTGCCATGGCCCCTTTACTGTTCAGGTGCTAGAACCGTTTCAAAGCCCAGCACCCTCCCCCTGCCAACCTATACCTCATCTCAGTCCACCACCACGACAGTGTAATGAATTGTGACAATACAATACACAAATAGATAGCTAGTGGGAAGCAGCCTCATAGCACAGGGAGATCAGCTCGGTGCTTTGTGACCACCTAGAGGGGTGGGATAGGGAGGGTGGAAGGGAGGGAGATGCAAGAGGGAAGAGATATGGGAACATATGTATATGTATAACTGATTCACTTTGTTATAAAGCAGAAACTAACACACCATTGTAAAGCAATTATACTCCAATAAAGATGTTAAAAAAAAAAAAAAAGATTTTCCACAATCTACTTATCATCAGCAATTGGGTCTGTCATCTGATGGCCAAGGAATCCAATACTAGAATCATGTCCTAAAAGTCTGCTTTCTAGAGTTAAGTTGAGTGAATTGTCTTAGATAGGGATTCCCTAAAATCAGAGCCTAAGATAAGAACTTACATGCCAGAAGTCTACTTGAGAGAAATCCCATGAAGAATCGTGGGTGTAGGGGATATGAGACTCGGAAGGGAGAAAAGCCAATAAAAGGTGTATCAATGAGTGAGGCATTGGTATGGACAACTTGGGGTTGATGCTACTGTGATTTCTCTGAGAAACTGTGGAACATACCACAGGATCAATCTACTAAAGGACTGAGTGGCTAGGGCATTTTCCACCAGACTCTATCCCTATTGTTTGTAGGTCACCCCTGGAGTGGTTAGCTTTTCTGCACAAAGTATATTGTATCTATTGTAGTGGAATCAGTTTCAGAGAGCCATAGAATTCCTTCAGAGGAGAGGAAGAGAGATGTAGGTATTCGTGATATTAGGCTGTCAGCATGCATGCTGGACAGTCTACTATACCAACAGGCACACTGAAGTGGGCCAATGGATCAGCACAATAGCATCTGCAGCATTGCTTATATCCTAAATTTAAACAAGGGGTCTTAACTTATCAGAGTAAGTATGTTTCAATACCTTAACTCTTCTTCAGGATAACACAAGGGCTTTGGAACATCTTAAATCCACTTATCCAACTCCTAATTTACATGCTATTGCTGTCAAGTACTTTAATGATATTAAATCAGAAACATATTAAACCCATAAAAGATCATTTTTATTGTTGTTTTAATTATCCAGTATTCATTAGGTTTATCCTAATATTTAGCATTTTCCCCACAACTCTGGCCTCTCATTTGGGATTATCTTCCTTCTGCTTAAAATATATCCTTTAGAATTTTCCTTGGTGCAATCTGATAGTGATTAACTCTTTTGTTGTTTTTGTTCTTTTGAAAATGCCATTTTGCATTCATTTTTGACAAATGCGTATACTACGGGGTATAAAATTCTAGTTTTGAAACTGTTATTTTTCTCTAGTACATTGTAAACATCATTCCTTTATCTTCTGGTTTCCATTTTGGACTCAAGAAGTAAGCTCTCATTTTAACCATGGTTTTCTTTAATGGTAGTGTCCTGTAACTGCTTTAAAATTTGTCTCTGGTTTTCTGAGGTGTCACTATGTGTCTAAGAGAAAACAAAAGAAAATTTCCCAGCTGTGGTTCATTGGGTTTTTAAAATACGAGAATAGGTGTCTTTCATCTGTTCTAAAGTATTTCCAACTATTTTTTCCTCAAATATTTCTACTCCATTCTCTCCTTTCTGAGACTCACATGAAATGGATATTAGATTTTCTCTCTGAATCTTCTAATCTGCTTATTCCTCATCTGCATTTTTCATCTTCATATTGTTCTATACTTCTTTTTGAATAGTTTGTTTTTTTTTTTTTTTGTGGTATGCGGGCCTCTCACTGTTGTGGCCTCTCCCGTTGCGGAGCACAGGCTCTGGATGCGCAGGCCCAGTGGCCATGGTTCACGGGCCCAGCCGCTCCGCGGCATGTGGGATCTTCCCGGACCGGGGCACAAACCCGTGTCCCCTGCATCGGCAGGCGGACTCTCAACCACTGCACCACCAGGGAAGCCCTACTGAATAGTTTCTTTTGATCTATTTCCAGTTAACTAATACCTCTTCATCTGTGTTTAACTTTCTCTTAAATCCATAAACTGAATTCTTATGTTATCATAGTTTTTACTGTATAATTTTTATTTGTTTTTAGTCACTTTTTTTTTAATTAAGATTTTATTTTTTTAGAGAAGTTTTAGGTTCACAGCAAAATTGAGGGGAAGGTACAGAGATTTCCAATATACCCTCTACCATTACACATGCATAGCCTTCTCCATTATCAACATCCTCCACCAGGGTGGTATACTTGTTACAGCTGATTAACCTACACTGACACATAATTATCAGAAGTCCATAGATTAAATTAGATGAGACAATCTCACTATTGTTGTACATTCTATGGGTTTGGACAAATGTATAATGACATGTGTCTAGCACCATAGTATCATACATAGTATTTTCTCTGTCCTAAAAGTCCTCTGTGCTCTCCCCTGCCCCTCAAGCCATAGCAACCACTGATCTTTGTACTCTCTCCATAGTTTTGCATTTTCCATAATGTCTTATAGTTGTAATCCTACAGTATGTAGCCTTTTTAGATTGGCTTCTTTCACTTAGTACTACACATTTAAGATTCCTCCATGTCTTTTCATGGCTTACTAGCTCATTTCCTTTTAGTGCTAAATAATATCCCATTGTCTGGATGTACCACAGTTTAGCATCCATTTACCTACTGAAGGCCATCTTGGTTGCTTCCCAGTTTTGACGATTATGAATAAAGCTGCCATAAACATCCATGTGCAGATTTTTGTGTGGACAAGAGTTTTCAACTCCTCTGGGTAAATGCCAAGGAGTGAGATTGCTGGATTGTATAGTAAGAGTATGGTTAGTTTTGTAAGAAGCTGGCAAACTGTCTTCCAAAGTGGCTGTATACCATTTTACATTCCCACCAGCAATGAATGAGAGTTCCTGTTGCTCCTCATCTTTGCCAACATTTGGTGTTGCCAGTGCTTTGGATTTTGGATGTTTTAGGTGTGTACTAATATCTCCTATGTCATTTTTTAGTTTCTAGTTTCCTGGCAAATTATTCCATCTTACATTTTTTAAAACCACAGTAAGAGTTGGTGTTTTATTGTCCATGTCTGATAGTTCCAAAATCCCATGTCTTTTTGGGTTTGTTATTACTGTATGCTATTTCTGATGTTTTGTGCTTGCTTTCTTTAGTTGTATGATAAAAGTTTTATTTAAAAAATTATTTGGTAGATAATTATGATATCTAAGATAATGATAACTTCCTTTAGGGATTATCTGTGATAGCTTCTGGGAGTTGTTAGAGGGACTTGGGGTTTCCATAACCCTAAATGATAAAGTTCTGGATGCAAGCCCCTGTGATATCGGATTTACTTCCCGTTCATGCTTCCTTGAGAGCATAGTTCTTTATGAATCTGGTTTTAATTGGGGCCAGAGTCTCCATCCTTAGCAGGATTCCAGCTTTGACCTCTGTCCTCCCAGATCCATGAGATCACCAAAAGCAAGACTTAGTTTTGTAGCTGCTCTCTTAGGTTGGGAAAATATCCCCAAAGCAAAACCAATTTTCAGTTGCTATTCTGAGTTCTCTAAAATCTTGGCCTGACTTTTCCTCATTATTTGATAACCTCTTTGATGCTTTCCAAAAGATGTCTTTGAAAACTTTGATCAGGTTCTTCAGTTTTTCTGAGAGACAAGACTGGATTGGGTCAACTAGTTTGCTATTATTGGAAGTGAAATTCTCCATCTTATGTCCTTTTTATTTTGGCCAGAGAGGCTTACATTCCTATATTTTTACTAAGCCAATGTTTCTTGATAAAACAAAATATTAATAAAACTATAAAAATTGCTTGTGAAATGCAGAGTTTTGTTGATTTATAGTCTCTATGTGGCTGATGCTAAGACCGCAGAAACAATAAATATACTATTTAGGTATAGAGAGTAATTTTTTTTATTGAGGTATAATTGACATATAATGTTGTATAAGTTTAAGGTGTACAACGTGTTGATTTGTCACATTTATATATTGCAATATGATTACCACTGCAGTGTTAATTAACGCCTCCATCATACTACATAATTCTTTCTTTTCTGTGGTGAGAAAATTTATTATCTAGTCTCTTAGCAACTTTGAAGTATATAATACAGTATTGTTGACGATAATCACAATGCTGTACATTAGCTCTCCAGAACATATGCATCTTCTAAATTCAGGTTTGTACCCTTTAACCAATATCTACTCAATTATCCCACCCCCTGCAGCCACCGCCATTCTCGTCTTTATTTATACAAGTTCAGCTTTTTTTAGGTTCTACATATAAGTGATATCATATAGTACACCCTCAAGGTCCATCTATGTTGTAGCAAATGACAGGATTTCCTTCTTTCCTGTGGAATATTATTCCTGTGGAATAATATTCCATTGTGTGTATGTATGTGAAAAAAATATATATATACATATATATCTCACATCTTCTTTATCCATTCATCTATTGACAAATACTTAGATTGTTTTCGTATCTTGGTTATTGTGAATTATGCTGCAATCAACATGGGGGTGCAGATATCTTTTCAATATCCTGTTTGCATTTTTTTTGGATATATACTCAGAAGTGGGATTTCTGGAACACAGTTCCACTTTTAATTTTTTGAGGAACCTCCATACTGTTTCCATAGTCACTGAACCAATTACATTGCTACCAACAGTGTACAAGGGTTCCCATTTCTATACATCCTGGCCAACACCTGTTAGCTCTTGTCTTTTTGAGGACAGCCATTGTAACAGGTATTAGGTGATACCTCACTGGGGTTTTTGATTTGCATTTCCCTGATGATTAGTGATGCTGAGCATTTTTCATGTATCTGTTGGTCATTTGAGAGTAATTACTAAATCTGTCCACTGTCATTTCCCTCTAAAGCTGTGCTTTGTCAATTTTAGAACTAATCAAACATTCATTTCTAAATCCTAATTCTCTGTTTCAGCTGTGAGATGTATAATTATTACACTGAATTGATCAAATCTCCTTATACAGTGCAGAGCTGGTCTGTGGGCAGGGGCTTTAGGGAAAAGAAGCCTGCGAGAATATCCTGAGCATCAAATATACAATACACTCTTTGATTTTAAGTAAATACATAATGTTATATTCATCCAAGAATATAGAGCTGTCTTCATTTTAAGAAGAAATTATAGTCATTATTATTGCTACATTTACAGATCTCTGGACATTTTCAGCCAGGCAAAATGTGACAATCCTTCATGGTAGGAATACAACATATATGAGGGCCAGCTTTGTGAGAACTCATGATGAATTTAGACATGCCACTAAATTTGCCCCCAAATATTTCCTTTACTGATATTTCATGTTATTTTCTTACTTCAAGACAATGGGTCAGGGGAAAAACGTCATTAATATTATCTTCAAAATGTTAACATACTTTTGTTTCTCTCTATTAAGTATATCTACATAATGACTTTATCTGATTATCTAGTTCAGAAGGTACGAAGAACTGGCCTGAGGCAAGAGGTTGAAGAAATTTCACTTGGAGAAGTTAACATGGCAAAACTATGTTCAAAGATTAAAGAAAGGGAGGTAAAGGTGAAAGGAATAGACCAGAGAAAGGAAGTTCAGCATTATTCAGTCCCTCATTTCTTCATCAATTCTTCCATGTGCAAATGTGTAGAAAAGCCTTTAATGCTTTGAAGAAAATGAACAAATACTAGAAGTGTCAAGGTAGTAGAATTACTGGTGGTTTGCAAGGAATTAAAAGTGGGGAATAAGGAAGAAAGCATGACAGAATTTGATGTCAGAGAAAGAAAGCATAATAGGCAGTTTAAAATATGTTGAGCCCTAATAATGAAGGATAACAATACCATTTACAAATACAGCAAATTCAGGTTGGGAAGATAAAATAATGAGTACTAATTTTGGTTTTGAAAATGTGAACTCTGTAGGACATCTAACGAGCAATGAATTAAAGAAATGAAGATCTATAGTTGGGAGGAGATGTTGGTGACATGCACATGGCAGACATTACACGTATACATAGAATGTTCAGTACATCACTTTAAGGGAGACATATCAAATGGAAAGAGAACACAGCTAAAGATGTTATAGCGGATGGTGATGAGGCCAGGTGCAGATCCCCCCTACTACGTGAAGCACCCATCTCCCAACTGTGATTGTTGGCAAAAAGCTCGGGTGTAAAAGTCTAGCCATTTGCCTCAAAGAGAAACTACAGTGGTGCAATTTGTGCTCTAGGGCATTCCATAGGATCAGACTGAAGTTGCTCTCCAACTGAAGCCATATTCTTGCTTAGCTTTTTTACTCTGCCCTATCCTACTTCCCTCACTCCCCTAACTCTTGAGGGCACTTCCAATAAATCACTTGACCAGTAACTCCCATCTCAGACACTGCTTCTAGAGAACATGGCCTGAGACAGACATGCCATGTGGGGGTCAGTAATTCAAGAGAAAAGTGGAGCAAAAATTCTCAGAGAGATAGGGCTATATCCTGGAAATGGTGAGAGGGGGACTGGTGATTGAGGAGAGAATGGTTAGTGGTGTCAAAGGTGGTTGTAAAAGATAAAAACAAAAGTTAACTAGAAAATCAAATGACATTTGTGACCTTCAAGGTGACAGTTTTAGTTGGATAGTATAGATACCTTTTCTCAAGAAATTTTGATGTAGAAAGATGGAAAGATTTGGAATGATTGCTTGAGAGAATGGCAAGATCCAAATCCCTTTGTTCAAATCCAGTATGCAAAACAGAAAAAATAAAATGGAAAGCAAGAACAAAAAACACAGCTACTTTGGCTGAAAGGTGAGCGAGACAATTCTGTAACATGTATGCCTGCTTTGGTATCATTTCACTTTCTCCTCCACTGCTGTAGACCTATGGGGTCAGTGCTGTAAGGAGCATGGATTGAAATCCACTGATTTAGAGGAAGAGTGGGAGATGAGATTAAAATATAAAGAGGTGAGAAAATCCTAAGAGGATTTATTTGGGACAATTACAAAGGGATTTGAATCTCACCTAGTTTGGATATTCTCAGAGATATAATGGCTCAGTAAAAGCCCAGGGGGTATCTGTAATTCCTCCTAAATTACCCCATACAGCTGGCATGTGAGGCTAACTCTAAACTGGGCTTTACTAAGATGGAATCTGGAAACCTAGGCAGAACTGGTGAACCTGATCTGAAATAAATGCAAAGGAACAGAGTCAAATATATTTTTTCAGTTACTATCTCAGGTGATATTCAGAAACATATAAATTCTTTACACCTTTCTTATTTCTTGTTTCTAAGTACGTATAACCTTTCTTTGTACCTATCTATGACCACACAGCCAAAGTCAAAAGGAATAATATACTTATGATATAGGCGCTTCCAAAAAGGTGCTGCTGAACAGCAAGGTTTGGAGGAGAAGAAACTGTATGATATACTGTACATTGACTACCAAAGGAAAGGGAAGTATGGTGGGATGCCTGGGCCAGGGACCCCAGAGCTTACTACAAGGCAAAAGGTTGTATGTCACCAGTCTAAACTGAAAGTGGAATCCTGGGCTGAACCACTTGAAAATCCCAAGCTTTGTTAGGAGACTAAATGAGACGGCACATATGAGGTTATAAGGGCTTAGCCTTGAATGGTAGGAGGGAAATGAAAAGGAGAGGAGTGATGCTAGAAGAATTGTTGGGCTTAAAGACCATCTATATATGAAAAGCAGATACCAAGAAAGGAGAGGAATGAAGGATGAAAATTTTCATATCCTTGTGTAAGGAAAATTTTACTTAAATGTGGTTTGGTGATGATTTTATTTCTTTGGATAGTGCAAGATCATAAGTATATAGCCAATTTTTTTGAGTTTATCTAGCTATTGTTCCTACATTTACATTTTCCTAGGTTCTTTGTTTGTGTCTTTCTACAGAAAATGAGAAAACATGAAGAAGAAAGTGCAAAGATGGAAAGGTTTTGAATCCTACAATCTTTTATGGGAAATTCTATATCTGAAAATTTGCAACTACTGTATTTGTTCAATGGTCACACATTAAATCTGCTTAAAACCACATGGATTCCATACATATGTGTTAGCATATGGTATTTGTTTTTCTCTTTCTGACTTACTTCACTCTGTATGACAGACTCTAGGTCCATCCACCTCACTACAAAAAACAATTTTGTTTCTTTTTATGGCTGAGTAATATTCCATTGTATATATGTGCCACATCTTCTTTATCCATTCATTTGTCGATGGACACTTAGGTAGCTTCCATGTCCTGGCTATTGTAAATAGTGTTGCAATGAACATTTTGGTACAAGACTCTTTTTAAATTATGGTTTTCTCAGGGTATATGCCCAGTAGCAGGACTGCTGGGTCATATGGTAATAATATTTTGAGTTTTTTAAGGAACCTCCATACTGTTCTCCAGAGTGACTGTATCATTTTAAATTCCCACTAGCAGTTCAACAGGGTTCCCTTGTCTCCACACTCTCTCCAGCATTTATTATTTGTAGATTTTTTGATGATGGCCATTCTGACAGGTGTGAGGCAATACCTCACTGTAGTTTTGATCTGCATTTCTCTAATGATTAGTGATGTCGAGCAACCTTTCATGTGTTTATTGGCAATCCGTATACCTTCTTTGGAGAAATGTCTATTTAGGTCCTCTGCCCATTTTTGGATAGAGTTGTTTGTTTTTCTTATATTGAGCTGCATGAGCTGCTTGTATATTTTGGAGATTAGTCCTTTGTCAGTTGCTTCATTTGCAAATATTTTCTCCCATTCTGAGGGTTGTCTTTTGGTCTTCTTTATGGTTTTCTTTACTGTGCAGAAGATTTTAAGTTTCCTTAGGTCCCATTTGTTTATTTTTGCTTTTATTTCCATTTCTCTAGGAGGTGGGTCAAAAAGGATCTTGCTGTGATTTATGTCATAGAGTGTTCTGCCTATGTTTTCCTCTAAGAGTTTTAGTGTTTGGCCTTACATTTAGGTCTTTAATCCCTTTTGAGTTTATTTTTGTGTATGGTGTTAAGGAGTGCTCTAATTTCATTCTTTTTTTTTTTTGTGGTACGCGGGCCTCTCACTGTCGTGGCCTCTCCCGTTGCAGAGCACAGGCTCTGGACGCGCAGGCTCAGCGGCCATGGCTCACGGGCCCAGCCGCTCCGCGGCATGTGGGATCTTCCCGGACCGGGGCACGAACCCATGTCCCCTGCATCAGCAGGCAGACTCTCAACCGCTGAGCCACCAGGGAAGCCCCTAATTTCATTCTTTTACATGTAGTTGTCTAGTTTTCTCAGCACCACTTATTGAAGAGGCTGTCTCTTCTCCATTGTACATTCTTGTCTCCTTTGTCAAAGATAAGGTGATCATATGTGCGTGGGTTTATCTCTAGGCTTTCTATCCTGTTCCATTGATCTATATTTCTGTTTTTGTGCCAGTACCATACTGCCTTGATCACTGTAGCTTTGTAATATAGTCTGAAGTCAGGGAGCCTGATTCCTCCAGCTCCGTTTTTCTTTCTCAAGATTGCTTTGACTATTCGGGATCTTTTGTGTTTCCATACAAATTGTGAAATTTTTTGTTCTAGTTTTGTGAAAAATGCCATTGGTAGCTTGATAGGGATTGCACTGAATCTGTAGATTGCTTTGGGTAGTATAGTCATTCTCATAATGTTGATTCTTCCAATCCAAGAACATGGTATATCTCTCCATCTGTTTGTATCATCTTTAATTTCTTTCATCAGTGTCTTATAGTTTTCTGCATACAGGTCTTTTGTCTCCTTAGGTAGGTTTATTCCTAGGTATTTTATTCTTTTTGGTGCAGTGGTAAATGGGAGTATTTCCTTATTTTCTCTTTCAGATTTTTCATCATTAGTGTATAGGAATGCAGGAGATTTCTGTGTATTAATTTTGTATCCTGCTACTTTACCAAATTCATTGATTAGTTCAAATAGTTTTCTGGTAGCATCTTTAGGATTCTCTGTGTATAGCATCATGTCATCTACAAACAGTGACAGTTTTACTTCTTCTTTTCTGATTTGGATTCCTTTTATTTCTTTTTCTTCTGTGACTGCTATGGCTAAAACGTCCAAAACTATGTTGAATAACAGTGGTAGAGTGGCAACCTTGTCTTCCTCCTGATGTTAGAGGAAATGGTTTCAGTTTTTCATCATTGAGAATGATAGGGGCAGGACAGGAATAAAGATGCAAATGTAGAGAATGGACTTGAAGACACGGGGAGGGGGAAGGGTAACCTGGGACAAAGTGAGAGAGTGGCATTGACATATATACACTACCAAATGTAAAACAGATAGCTAGTGGGAAGCAGCCGCATAGCACAGGGAGATCAGCTTGGTGCTTTGTGACCACCTAGAGGGGTGGTGTTGGGAGGGTGGGAGGGAGATGCAAAAGGGAGGGGATATGGGGATATATGTATATGTATAGCTGATTCACTTTGTTATACATCAGAAACTAACACAACAATGTAAAGCAATTATACTCCAATAAAGATGTTAAAAAAAAAACTCATGGATTTGTTCAGAATGTACAGGTGACATGTGAACAACATGGGGGGCAGGACACTGCCCCTCTGCACAGTTGAATACCTGCATGTAACTTCATAGTCAGAACCTCTGTATCTGTGGCTCCACACCATGGATTCAACCAACTGAAAATTATGTAGTACTGTAGTACTTGCTATTGAAAAAACTTCATATTTAAGTGGACCCATGCAGTTCAAACCCATGGTGTTCAAGGGTTAAATGTATATTGTTATCTCTAGTGCTATAAATCCCATAAGAATTTATCAGTAAAGCTGTAGATATCATCTAGCTATTTGAATATACAAGAGCAGAAAAGCCTTAACAGTTCATGAATAGTAGCATTTCCCTTATGTTGATTTTCTTCTTTCTTAGAGAAAAAGAATTATTTTCGAGAATAATAAAAATCATTATCAGCTATATTTTATCGTATATACAGTGGATGTTATCTTCTGAAGACTCAGAGGACAGGAGTTACCCGTTCACCCCTTCACCACTACCACCATTAACCATTCTAAGACTGCCCCGGAAAATGCAGAAAAGGGTCAAGGGCAGAGGCTGCTGAATTCATCATGAATTGATTCACTCTCCAAGCTGAACACATTTCTCCTGCCTCTAGGACAGAGCATCAGACACAAGGAATCATTGCAGCGACTCTCCCTTTGTGACTCAGCCTCTTTGGGCTTCAGCCCTGCCACAAAAAAATGCAGGAGGATGCAATGAAGGTGAGATAAAACAATCTTCATTCTCTTCCCAGAGCACAAATGCAGATAAGGGGCAAGGATAGAAATGCCTGAAACACAACTGACAATACATTGTCAGAAAGAAGACAACACTAAAATGAATAAGCAAAAGTTGATGAAAAATACTTTCATTATTAGATCCCACAAAAGTATTCTATTTGTATAGATAATAATAATAAACATTATTTAATAATTATTTTTAAATATCAGTAATTGAGTTCACATCTTATCTATCAGAAGAATAACATTCTCTCCTAGAGGTCTCTCAGTGATAATTTTTAAAATAACTAACACTCTTACTCTGGTCTAAGTAATCCATTATATTGGTTCCTGCCACACTACCAATGATAGAATTCAGATTTCACACCTTAAAGAAGGAAGATTTCCCCACAGATATGTTGGGGGCATGTTTTGCTGCCACCTTAGGCCATCACTGAAACTCAACAATCTTTGGCGAGATCTCCATTTTCTCCCACAGCCAGCACTGGAGCTGAAGGACAAGACTCTTCTTTGACATATTTCAAAAGTAGCCCTTGGTCCTGCCACTCTTCCTCTGTCACAGAGGCTACACTGTGTGTCCATCACTGTTCCACACTTCTCAGGGAGGGTGGGAGGGATGGAACTTGGAGGCCCCCTGTGTCACCACTAGCTCTGCCTTGACCCTTTAAGAGGAGATCACTCTCAGTTTCAGAGGAACTCATGGCCTCTCCAGGGCCCCTCTGACTAATTCCTAACTAGAAGACCCTCCTTCCTTTAGGTTCATGTTTCCTTCTGTTTACTCCCTGATGATGGCAGGCAGAGGGAGTACTCACAGTCTTTTGTCATGTGGTCAAAATGGCAATCCCAAGTATAAAATAACCTGATGTTGATACTTTCCAATGTTCAGTGCTATTCAGTTTTCTCTGTGGTAAACTTATAGAATATTTTATTTAAAATTACCTCTGGAATGCTGTTCTAAGGCTATGTTTTCTTTCCTAAAATGTGAAATACATTTTTTCCCAGAATTACAAAACTGGTGAATTCAGTTTATTTCTCCTGGAATCCCTCTAGTTAAGACTGAAACACTGAAAAATATAAGGTACTGGGAAAGATTCATACGGGCTTTAATTTCTTTGGACATTTAACTAACAATAATCACAGATTTTGATTTCAGACTGATTATTTTTACATTAATTTTAGAATTTTGGAATTTATTTGGGACTCAACTGTTTGAACGTTAATTTTTCCCTGGGAACTTGATAATAGGAGGGGTTTATAGATTGATATGGGTTATTGTAGTGTTAGCCTTTTATTACTGAAATATTTTTAAGACGCAGTTTGATTTTATCACCTAATTTCTGACAGTTTTGTTGAAGAATGTAGCTAGATATAATTTGGGATACATACAAAGGAGTAAAATTTTAGGCTCGAGTACCAAGTAGCCTTGGAGCTGATTTTGTTGTATGATTCTGACCTATTTCAAAGCCATCTTAAGTAAATTTTCACCGTATGCTAAAAGTATCAATAAAACAACAGTGGTTGGTACTGGGATAGCAGGCCCATGGCTATGACAGCAAGAACTCCCTGATGACATTGCTGCTCTCCTACCATGACAGATACATTCACTCCCCTAGTGGACTACAGACATTGTGGTTAAGTCTAAGGGATAAGGGAACAGGAAGCTTTAAAGTGTCATTGCTTGAGGGAACCTCTTTTATACTTGATTTGTGTGCCCAGTTACATAGACATGAATTTATATAATACATTCTTGTATTCTCTCTGCTTCCTTACTCAGTCCTCCCAGATAAGTCAACAGGACTGGCTTCATGGATGTGTAATCTGTACAGTTACACAGGGCTCCACATTTAGAAAGATCCATGTTAAGTCAATGCTCTACTGTTGCCACCTTGAAATCCTTAAAAATTTTTGAAGAAGGGGTCCTGCATTTTCATTTTGCACTGGGTCTCATAAATTATGTAGCCAGTTGTGGAAGTGAAGTTGTGGAAATTGGTGAATTTGTGAGAAAGAACCATATATGGGCAGTTCAACTCTTTCCCTCTCCTCCTCTCTTTGGTATCAACCTGTGTTTGGAAAGGATATGGTTGGGTCAGTCCTACCCTTGTAGGAAGCTTAACGGTAAATAAATTGTTCCTGTGGGCAAGGCTGTGGTTTTCCAGGCTGGCTCTGACTAGGTGGGCGGATCTGCCACATTCTGGGGCATGTATTAGTCATATGTCTAAATCATGTTTTCCAATAGTACTATTAGTATTAAAACTGACAATTTTATTTCCAGTTGCCTGACTCTTTTGTGTATCTCTCACTTGGTTTAGAGGTCAGGTAGCTGATATAGAGTGGTATAAACCCCAAGGGGAACTATACGTCTTCGGGAGAAAGCAGTTTCCATCTACTATAGATGGTTGGCAGCCTTTCAGGGTAGAGTTTCCAGTTACAGACCCCTGTTCTTAATGGGGAAAAGATATGAAAATGGCAGATGTGGTTAGAAAAGAAGTACCCCTAGATCCCTAGGGTCAAAAGTCCCTGCCTTACTGCTCAAATATAGATTTGCTTAATGAACACCATCTTTAAACTTTAAATACACCTTGAAGGAGTAAGTGCATGGATCCTTCACAATGTCATCCTACTTACATACTTTAATTAAATAGATTTGTATCCATCTAATTAAAACATACTAGATTGGCAAATTTAAGTAGCAAAAGCAACACTTTTTAAAACAGTAAATGGGCACCATAGTGTTACTATAAATCAGGGAATGGGTCTTCATAGGATGGGAGAGAGAAGATGATCAAAACAAGAAGACTGCCACCCCTTGCATCTTTTCATAATGTTCTAATGATCTCAGCTTCCAGCTCAACTCCCCCATGTCCCTGAAAATCATCTTCTTTGAGAGATTTTCTACTATTAATAAAGACGAAAAAATAGATATATTTGTAAAAAATGTTTTCATTACAGAAAATCATCTCTGAAATTTTTAGTTATCACTAGATGGCATCCTGAATAAAAATTTATAAGTAAAATTGAAAAAAAGATGGCCAATAACTAAAGAAAATCAATCAGCAAACTTCTCAACTATTTGGAACCATCAATCACCATCCAGAGTAAGACGCATTAATGACCACTGTTTCTGGAATATCAAGTCACTGTTTCCCTGCTGGGCTGATGCACCTTCTCTGGCCAATGATAAGGATAGAATAAACAGTACGAGAAATAGCCTACCTAGAAATCTCAGAATGACTACAGGGCATGAAGAGAGTCAATAGTGGCCATTTTCTAGCAATGACTGGGGCTTTCATCTGAGAAGTGATCATCTGCAGCACTGGTGAAACAATGTGGATAAGCAATCATGTAATATTTCTTAATTTACACTTATCTAATCAATCCACGGAGGAAGTGACAACTCAGCATTCCCCAGAAACTCTCATGTCATAGGTTCAAACAATTTTACTCGTAAGTCCTATTTGTCCACTCTACGTCATCAGTGTTTTGAGCAAAAGCCTTCACAAACTCTGTAGAGGAAGCCACTGTTTTAAAGCCTTTTGAATTCTTTTACTCTGAATTTTCTCCTCATAAATGTTATTACCTTAGGGTGGGGTCCTATTGATAAATTCACCTGGAGCAGAGCTCTGCACAGCTCCGACCAAACATTGAAGGCTACATGGTCATGCCTCTTTGTTCACCGTTAAATGGATACAACCCATTCGCCACATCTGACAGTTTTCTTCTTTTCTCTCTCTTTTTCCACAAAAGCCTCTCCTCCAGGTCTGGCAAATCTGCATAGTTTTTCCTGAGTAACAAACCAAATCTCTTGGTGGCTCTTCATTCTTCTCTATAACCGACAATAAAAATCCTTATTAATCACATGTTGCCTTTTTGTTTGCGTCTATCTCTCTTTATTAAAATAGCTTTACACAAAATGTAGCAAGCCAAACCACTGACATATAAAGAAAAGTTATTTACTTCAAATAGCATTTTATGAAACTGGTTCTTTCCTCTCTGATTATCAACTTCAAAAATATGGTGCCAAAATGAGCCAAACAAGCAAACGTCTTTCCTCTGCACTGAGGCTCGTTTCTGTCTGGTTGTGCTGCATGTTATGAAAGTACACATTCTAATGTTGAAATCTACCTTAAAAAACCAAGTACGTTCCAACCAGTCAAATGGATATTTCTTTATCATCATATTTCCCTTCCGAATGTGCTCAAAAGGGGCCCGTCACTTGGTTTTAGAGACACACCACAGACTCTCTGGTATCCCACTATCTTCTGGATGCTTTCCCAGGTTCTCATGACTATTACTGAATGACTGCAGGGTAAAGACAAGAGCAGTCCCGGTTTGGAGACACTGTGCATCCAAAAGCACTGTAGACCGGGAAGCTCTCTCAGGACTGCTTGCAGCGGTCTGACTGGGAACACACTGAGGACATCAAGGGCCACATTCAACCACTGTGAGAGCCTCTTCCAATGCCATCATTCCACATGGGAATTACAAGTGATTTTAGGAAGCTAAGGAGATAGCAGGACAAGCCTAGATGATGTGTTATTAAAATAACACACAGGTATTTCACGAAAAAACTGTCAGGTCAGATTCTCTCTGTATTAGTTTTCTGTTGCTGCATAATAAATTGCCACAAATTCAGTAGATGTGACTAACAAGAAAGTTATTATCTAACAGTTTCTGTGGGTCAACCGTCTGGCACATTTTTACCTAAATCCTTTACTCATGGTCTCACAAGGCTTAAATCAAGATGCTGGCCGCCTATGTTCCCATCTGGAGAATCAGCGAAAAATCTGCTTCCAAGTTCCCTCAGGTTGTTGGCAGAATTCTGAGTGAGGTCCCTATTTTCTTGAGAGGTGTCAGCCAGGAACTACCCTGAGCAACTAGCAGCCAAGATCAGGTCCTTGCCATGTGGCCTCCTCCATGGACTGTTCACAGCATGGCTATCTGCTCCTCAATGACAGGAGGAAAATGACTCTGACTTCTTTTATCTGTGAACTATAAACTCTCTTTAAAAATCTCACCAAATTAAGTTATGTTTAACCAGGATGAGGCCCCTTTTATTTACTCAAACTCAACTGATTAGAAATCTTAATTTCATTGGCAAATTCTTCCCAACCTTTGCCATATAACATAACCTAATAACCATGGGAGTGATATTTCATTTATACATAAATGACATTTGCATTTAAATATCAAAGGGAATGGGATTCAGGGCATGTACATCAGGGACTTAGAAGTTTAGGGACCATGCTAGACCCCTGCCTACCACATCTATAAACCATTAGGCTGCCAACATTTAAGAACTTTAAATAAACAACAAAAATATTATGTCTACATCTTTTATCTACAGATATGACTAAGTGATGTGCTATACAAATACCTGAGATCTGTAAATACTGGAAGTTTGAGAAAACAGCCATCATCATTTCTCCTTCTTATGGTTGTTTCCTAACCCATGTGAGAAGAAATATACAAGAACTAAGTGAGACCTAAATATAGTAAAATTATTAACGGTGAAGTTAGTTGGAGAATGTGGGTTCTCCTATCTCCTTTCTTGATTTCGACTTTGGTATCTCTAGCCTGTCACAGGGAGAAAAGTTAGAAGATGGTGGACATGCTAAAGCAGATTCTGTTTGTCTCTTTGCCAAATGAAGGAAACTTACTTTTTAAAATTGATACCTAAAAGGGAAAGTGAGATGAGAAAGAAATGGACCTCGCTCTGCACTGTTCAAGCTTCAATGCCGTGGTTCTACCATCTACTAGTTAACAAGCCCTCTAGGTCAGCGTGAGCTAAGTTACAATGCCGTAATAAGAAATTCCCAAATCTCAGTGGTTAACACACCAACATGTTGTCCTTGCTTATGCTACAAATCTAACACTAGTGAGCTGGGGTTCTCTCTTCATCACAGTGACTCAGGGAACCAGGCTGATGGAGACCTCCTCTCAACCTGTGCTTCTTAGCAAGAGGAGCAAGGGGCGAATCACGTACTGGCTTTTAACATCCACAGTACAGAGTAACACATGTCACTGATGCTCAATTTTTATTGACTAAAGCAATTTACATGGCCACAGAAGAGGAAGGAAATACTATTCTACCATGTCTCTTAAAGGGAGGAGAACCAAAAATACTTGGACAGCATTAACAGCTACCACCATGGCTTAATGAATGTCACTCCTCTCCCACAGAGGATGTAGGAATGAAGGAAATCCCCAGTGTATTTACTCCAATACTTCCACCCCCCTCCAAGAGGGCAGAGTATGTGATTTCTAATGGAAATGTGAATATGTAACAGTTTCCTCTTAACAGTAAGTATAGGCAACAGAAAAGATTTATGAAACAGCCGTGTAGCGCCAAGGCTCACCTTCTTGGAGACTGATTCAGTGAGTGGTAAACAGACGCAGCTCTCCCAAGGCTGCTTTGTGGGCAGCTGAGAGAGGTCCTAGCCCCACACGATGGGCTCCAAATAGGAAGAGGGAGACCGTGCCTGCCACATTTTAGGAGGCCGCCTTCAAATTCAGGCTGCGTGTCTGGAGTTGCTGTACCGAACAGGATCTGTGAGCTGGCTCTGTGCTGAGCGAGAAGTGTGAAGCTTGGTGCCAGAACACGAGTGCACATCAAAATCCTGGCACGGGTGCTCTTCAGAAACGGACAGAAGACCAACTGCAACATACGGTTCATTCTTCTCAAGTCATAAATGGAAAGACATTAATCACTGGGAGGCCTCCCAGAAATTAAAGTTCATCTATTGGTTATGGGGTGTCAAAAGGCAAATGTGGAGTGTTTTAAATTTGCTTAGTTTTCCTGTGATATAAAATCCAGGTTTCAAATGCTGGCTTTATCATCAAAACAGACTCCTGGCCCTGCCAAAGCTAACATAAAGAGAGAACCCACAACTCCACATAGGGTTCTCATTTATACCATAATTTCTTTCAAAGACAGCTATTTTAAAATGTAGATTAACCCTTAATGTCTGAATTTTCCAGATTGAAACTTTGAAACAATGTAGTCCCATCTGCCAGCATGGAAAAACCAAGTGGCAAAGGAGTTGCCCAGGCTTTTCCCTGTGAGGCCCAGAGCCCGCTGCCTGGCCTGTTGACTGTCCATGCAGCAGTGAGCACCACGCTTCATGCTTGAGCGGTCCTCCCATGGAGAGGCACTGTGTTCTCAAGCTAGGAATTATAATCATCTGATAAAAGAAGCAGTCATGATCTATTTTCTTTGAAAAAGTACTAAGGTGTGTATATATCATTAATGCCTAAGTGAAACAATTCAACCAAAGCAGTAATTCCTTAAAAGTGATCACCATGCATTCATCAGACTAGTCTTAAGGGTATAAATATGAATACATGCAGCCAATTACTTCACATTCATCCTCAAAATGGAATTTTACATTTCTGTATCTATTCTATATAGTAACTTTTGCTTAAGAAAGAAAAGAAGTGATAATGCAAAAGGCTGCAAAAGGGTAACCTGTGTGTGTGTATGCACGCTTACCTGCACAATGCCATTTCAAATTCAACCTGAATAACTTCATATGAAACATAAATTACCGATTTTCCACAAACCTCCTTAGTCCTTATCATCTTAAAGTCTGATATTCTCTTCTATGTTACCTGCTCTAGTAGTGTAGAAATTTGAGTTTGTATGTTCTACTTTAAAGGAATTTAAAAAGGAAGACAGCAGCATATAAACATGCCCCAGAATTATGCCTACCTTTGAGATCTTATTGAACTAAAGTCAGAGTAAGGATAACACTCGCTATGTAAAAATGCAAACAACTAATCCTATGCTCCTATTTGGGTCATTCCCAAGGCATAAAATTTCATCTGTGAAATGGAATAGCTATCTTGAAATTTAGCATGACAGATATAAAGGATCCAAACCCAGTGCCTGGCACATATTAGGCACTAAATAAACATCAGCAATGATGATGATGATACTTAAGCTGCAAAGTTAGCATTGAGCAAAGAAATGATTAACAGCTTAGGCTGCAGTGTCTGCAGGCAAGGGTTCAAATCCCAGTTTTACCAAGTACCAGTAGTGTGGCTTCTTAGGAATTGGAGTAAAGTTGAGGAAACATGAGAGGGTGTGAGATTTCCCAAAAAAGAGGAGAAGATAGGAGAGGTTTCACAGGTGTGAGAAGAAACAAGAGCACGGAGGAGAAAGAATCTCTCAGGTTGAAGATCTAGAGAAATGGAATTATCAGAAATCCAGGGGAGATAGGACTTTTTTAAAGGAGAAATGTTACTAAAACTGCCATATTCTATTGCGTTATAAATAGGTTATTGTCCACAGACCCATGGAAGCTAGAAAAGAAAGGCTTTAAAGCTGGACCCTTTGTTGGCATCTCTCCCTGAATCTCTACCCTGATAGGGCTGTTGAAGTAACACTGGAGTAGCACAGGTTCTAAGGAATCCTAAACAGAGCTCCAGCCTCAGAGATATTGCCCCAAAGACATCACTTTCCTGAACTATGTCTGCAGAATCAGGCTTCTCCAGAGAAATCATACAGGCACAGAACATGATAAAAAGCTTCAAACTGATTGATAACTAACAAAGTAATTGCTAGAAAACACTTTCTTTCCCTCAGCACTGGGTACTTACTTGCTGGATAAAAAATATTTGAAAAACAGAACATGTAAATATAATCAGTAATGAGGTATAAATATTAAATAAGATAAACATCTGTCATAAAAATCATCATTATTTATTCTCCATGCTTGAGAATTTATTCCTGCCTTTTATTTCTCTTCCAAACATTCATTTTACTTTTTTTAAAGTGACTGTCTATCACTGGACAAAATTTAAGCCTTTAGAGACTAGATACTGCTGCCACATACCTTTCTTTACACACAGCCTCTAGTGAATTCAATATTTTTTACCCTATTTGGCTTTCCAATCCAGTGAGAAGTAACTTATTTTAAACAAAAGGAGGAAGTGAATTTACCCTTAAACCCAGAGGTTAATTTCCATGTAAGCCATCTTTGGCATATTTAATTGATGTGGGAAATTTTGCTAGGATAACTTTTGCAGGGGCTTCATAGAAGGCTCTTCAGAAAGTCCTCTTGGACATCATGAAATCTCTAGACTTCTTGTCCAAAATAACATCTTTAAGCGAAGAGCTATGTTCACGTGCTCTGAGTTTGGGGGTTTCAGAAGTTAATGTAGAAATACTGTACACATTTCAGGGGAAGATTTTAGTTCATAGAATAGGTCTACTTTTTACACCAGATTAAATAGCTTCAAAACAGTAATTTCAACTAACCATTTGTCTGATACATATTTACTAAACACTTAGCATGAGCACTACAGAGAATATGGGAATATTAGGTATTAACATTATTAGATCTTCAGGTAGAAGGAAATTAACATTACTGAGGGTCAACTATATGCTCTACTATTGCATTAAATGGGTATCTACCAACACTTGAATATAGACAACACAAGGCTACATGCATGTAGCTAATAGTATATGTTCCGACGATTGGAAGTCATTTGTGGCTGACCACAGAGGCTTTCATGGAGGAGATGGTGTTTCCACTCGAAAAATATAGGATTTTAATAGATTAATTAGAGCTTACTCAAGGAGATGGAGATGATTTAAGCAGTCGTAAGAGCATGAAAGTCTAACTATGCTTAGGAAAGGAGTGTTCACTAAATTCCCTAGAAAAAAATTCCTCCAGGGGATTATTAGAGAGGGGAGGTAGGAATGTATGATGAGGTCTTTAACGCCAGGGTGAGGCTTTTTATTGATTTAGTAGAGGGGTGGATGCTATAAAGCTTTGATAACTACATGCTTTAGGAAGATCAATCTGTCAGAGACATATGTGAAAGATTGGAGTAAAATAAAATGGAGGATAGTGTGTCCTATTGGAAGACCATTAAGTGCACAAAAAGCACAAAAGGTTAAGGATTTCAGTAAGATACAAGTTTTAAGTTTCAGTATCTAGGAGTGCAGAGGCAAAATGAACAGTAGTAAAGCATCTTAAAAAACAGATTGGAAGGGCAAAGTGAGTTCAGTTTTAGGTGAGTTAAATTGGAGGTGATCTCAGTATACATACAGAGAGAAGTGCTTTACTAGGTGCTTTACTAAGTGCTTTACTAGGGCGTGTGTGTACACATGAGACATGAGACAAGCTCAATCCCATCATTTACCACAATGAGCAGGATTACAAATTTCCACAACTGCCACACACAGCAAACTTCAGGCACATTCCTTCTTCAAACTGCTAAGAAATGGAAAACAAGTCAAACTTCAGTAACTCTTTTGATAAAATTATGAATATTTGCTACCACCAGAGGAGAGCAGCAGTTGGTTTCATACTTTTCAGAAATGCACAAAAGAAATAAATAGAAAAACATGTCTTTCAGGTCTGCTTGATTTGTTATTGTTGAGGGGGAAAAAAAGCTATAATTATTTCATCTAGTTAAAAGAGAAGAAATAGTCTAGGGCTACACTGAATAAACAAAGTTTAGACAAACTGTCCAAATAAAAGAAAACACAATGTTGTAAGTTAAATTTTTGTACCTCCCAGCCAAATATTTAAAAAAAAAAAAAAAAAAAAACTCCATATCCTTGAGGTTTACAAAATACCCAGATGTTGGCTGGAGAGGTGCCTCTCCACCCTGGTCCCTCATTGTTCCCACACCCCACATCAACTGCACTCTGCCTCTCCCTTCCTCCTGCACGGGTAACACAATGTGAACAGCGTTTAGGCTTGTCGCTTTCAATAGAAATACTGAAAATTTTAAGTAAAATTTTAGCTACATGTTTCCCACTAACCTCACTGACAGTAATGTGATTAAGTTACTATCTGCTTAATTAACCTCTGGATCTGGCTCATCATACAGACTTCATAGTTTAAACATTTTTAAACAACAAAAAAAGGGGGGAATCAATTTAATGATATGCAATCATTTTAGTGCTTTTCTTTGTATAGGTTTCATTACGTTAGCAAAGCCATAGAGATTAAATAAGACTGAAGAAAAGATAATCTGTTTGCAAACACCAAGCAACTGAAAAATGGACCATGCCTCTCTGTCAGTTAAACAGACATCCAAACTAAAGTCATTATCTGGGCAACTAGCATTTAAAAAAGTGCTGTAACTACTTGAATATTTTAGCAACCATTTGCTTGGGAGTGGGTATGAATTTTCTGGATAATTATGGTAGTTTTCTAACTTTGCCTTTTGTAGATCTTTATCTTTACACTGAAAAACTTGTGTAATATCCCACACTCTGTCTGTAGAGTTGTTTCCACTAAACATGTTTAAATAAAGTGATTGATCAGATATCTTAGCACTCCAGAGGAGTGTGTGTGTGGGGGGGATGGTAAAAGCAGCACCCTTCAAATATGTTGATATTAACTGGCTTTAAGAGTTATAATTTCCCTTCAAACGCTTTTCACCAGATTCTCCATCTGAAACTGCTCATTGTAGTTAATGATACCATATTTTCTCTCTGACACTTCCATTTCACAAATATAAAATACAAATAATATCACAACTTCTCAAGTATGTTTCATTACACCCATCTCTCCTGCTTCATTCTAATAAAGACTTTAATCAATTCATACATATAATCAATCTACAACTGATCTTATTGCCACCAGACTCTTCCCCCTTTGATTTTTCTTATCCCTATTTACCAAGCTAGTCTTCTTGAAAATCTTTTTAATCGTGCATTTCCAGAACTTACAATAACTTCTAGTACCTGTTATACTAAAATCTATAATCTTCAATTTTCTGGTCCTACCTATATCCTTTTTTTCGCCTATATTATTTTCCATAACCTGCCAGTATGTGCCTTCAACTCCAGTTTGGTAAGTTTCATCCATATTTCCTGCTTCCCCCCCAACCAGAAATCCCTCGCATCCTTAAATCCCATCTCAAATAGAGCTCTCCCTGAAATGTTCACTTTCCTTACAAACTGCATAAACGATTCCTTCTACTATCTTCTTCACTTATCCTACAATTTTGCTTTCTGTCTTGTGTTATTTCATAATTATTAAATGGAATAAATTCTCTCATACACAAATTCAATTATCTTCATAAGGAAGAGCATATTACATGTGTGCCTGACACAACTCAAAACACATAGGCGACCACATAATGGTCATTTGAACCGCTCATTAAGTAATTTTAAATCACCTGTTATTGAATCTGATAATGATTTTTCCCTTTCTTAGTTTCCTATTTTAGTTGTTGGTACTGGTCATCTTATTTCCCTCCATTTGTTTTATATGTGTTAGGTTTTAATCCTTACTTGCTCTAATGTCAGTATTATTTATTGATATCATTTTTTGTTTCCAGAAAATTTCAAGGTGGTTTATAAGAACACATGTTGGTCTTGATGTACCTAATGGAAGTAAATAAGAAAAAAAATTTAAGACTAGAAAGTGCTATCTAAATTCAAATATAAATAAATAAAAATATAATAAAGCCCTTTAGTAAGTGGATAAGGGCCATGTTATATTTTTCAACTGATTGAGATCTCCACGTGTATCTGATTTTCTTTCTTTCTTTTTTTTGTTTTTAACTGTGAGCTTTAAGAATATCTTCCAATGTATTTAGTTTGGTAGTTAATTTCTGTTTAGTTTTAGTTTTTTTCTCTTAATTTTAATAAAATTTGTAATTCCAAAGGGTTTAAAAGCGTTAAATAGTTCTACAAAGTTCATTATGAAAAATAGCAGATCCCCACCCCCTACTTCCATATTTTCCCCTCCTCATGGTGACAATTTTTATCCCTTTTAGCTGATTATGTTGGTATCTATCACCAAGTCTCCAACATGCTTTTATTTGCACTTTTTAGTCCATTATTTTGGTGTAACTCACTATGTCTCTAAGTAACATGGCTTTAGGGGCTAACTTTTTAGTATGGGTTTTGCATACTTTATTACTTACACAAGTGGAGCATTTAGAGCTCTCTCCTCCCACTCCCTCAACTCCCAAACTCAAAACCATTCCACCATGTGCTAAGTCATCTCGAATAGTTCCACTGTAACTAGTTTAGATTAAAATTCAGTAACAGTAAATTTTCAAAGCTGAGCCATGTAATAGACTTACTATTTATGAGTGGTTTTCTCTTTCTGTAGTTTTCACTATAGTTACCGCACATTTCTTGCTTTATTCATTTGCTTGGTTCTCTTTACATTCATTACTAACTCAACCCCAAACGCTATCAATTACTAAATCTCCTCTCTAGAGGTTCAGATGTGTCAGGTACTCTATAAATTTTATCTATTTAAAAAGAAAGGTTTCCTGGATCCTTCTGACCTCCTGCTTTCCGAGCTGATTTCCCTGTACAAGTAGTGTATGGCTCTTATTCTGAAGGCTTCCCTCCTCTACCCCTCTGTGTTGTATTGCCAGCTCTACAAATCTCATGTCTTCATTATTCTTGTTTGTTCCTTTGCTTGATGAATGGCTTAAAATAGTCTTGATTTTCCCATCATTGATTGCTGGCCAAGTATACACTTCTAGTTGGAAATTATTTTTCTTCAGAATTTTGTGGAAGAGAGTTCTCTATTAACTTTTAGCTTTCAGTGTTACTCTTGAGAAGTTCAGGGGTATTCCGAACATGTTTAGTAAATCTTTTTTTTTCCTTCTCTCTGGAATTGAATACTATATTTTTCCTTTGTACTCACAGTTATGAAATGTGATGGTATGCTTTGGTATGAGTCTGCTTTCCACTTTTATGTAAAAACTCGAGGACTAGTGCAATCTGAAGAAGATTTTCTTAATTTATTCCAAGAAGTAATTAACGTTTTACTTCCTTGCTTTTTCTATTTTCTACAGAATTCCTATTTTTCAGCTATTAGACCTACTGGACTGATCCTCTAAATTCCTTACCTTTTCTCTCCTGTTTTCAATCTTTTTGACATTTTGCTCTACTTTCTGGGAGATTTTCTCAATTTCATCTTTCAACTCTTTATTAATATATTTTTCTCATCAAATTTTTAATTTTAAACTGTTTATTTTTTTCTGCTCTGGATGTCCATTTTGTGTAGTACCTTGTTCTTATTTTTCTCCTTTTTATTTTTTTTAAGTTTTCTCCTTCCTCATATGTTTCCCCTCTCTCCTTTTCTAATTGTTTTGTTATGGTTCCTATACTTCATTTCTGATGCTAACATGGTAATCCTCGTTTGTCTGCCAATATTGTTTAGATAATTAGGTCATTCCTGTATCTCAGCTCCTAATTCCACTTCATGATGGGAAGCATAAGGCTGCTGATATTTAAACTCCATTTTAAAGGTGAAGAGGAAAAGAAAAACATAACAAGTGTATATGATATACATAACTTTACACTGATAAATTTGAGAGTTTAGTTGCAAAAATTAAAGAGAAGTCGATAAAAGTAAGTCTTTTTAATAATTAAAGGGAATTGTCATTTACTGCAATATTCTGGAAAACTTCCTACACTAAAGGAGCAAGGACTTAAAGGGAAATCAGCATACTAGCCACCAAATAATTTGCCAGATAAAGAAAGTAGAAAATGTTGGCCAATGGAGTGCTTACAGACCAAATGAGATTTGTACTTCTCTCCAAATGTTCTGTAGGAATTTAGATAAGTTAGAAAGATGAAAACACCATGCACAATTGACTAATTTTTAAAGAGTCTATTAACAGAAATCATTTGCAGATTCTTAAGGAAATAGATATTCCCCATTTTGTCCCTAAAGGTAATTCATCACAAGTCTCTAGCTTATTAGCCAACTGAGAAAGAAAAATAAGCAGAACTAAGGGTTAGTCATGTAAGCACTATAATTATTTTCAAATGACCTTCACATAAGAGTAACTTCTCAAATATAACAAAGCTTAAACTCCTAAAAATTAATAATTATTTTAATATAATTTTAAGTAAAATATATGTAAATTTACTAGATATTATATCTATAAGAAAATTTATGAACCATTCTATTTTAAAAAATTAAAAATCATTCTCAAGCATACAAAGAACCATAATAACAAAATTCAAAACTGAACAAACTGAGTTATCAAAAAATCACAAAATAGTACCAAATAAAGCAGTAAATCATGCAGAAGGAAAAAAGTTAGAACGGTATGGCTTATTCACTAACACAAAATTATTCTTGGAGTTTGTTCCCTATTTGATTTCTCTTTGAGAAATGAGCACAGGAGATATGAAAAGACTAACAAATTACACTTTAGTAAATCCCAAAGAGTTACAGGTATTAGCTGGAGAATTTTTGAATCATGAAGTTCATGATAGAAATTAAATAATACATCTTGGATTCATTCAGTTGAACTTGGATTTATTTCCAAAATGTTCAACAAAATTGATAAAAATGAAAGAATTTTAAAGCCATGTAATACCTCCAATTTGAATAAATACAAAAAGTTTTACTAAACACATTCACATTAAATGCTATAACAAGCAATAATGGTATACATGATTCTGAGCTATGCAATTCTTAATCATATCTATGCCTACATCAAATATATAAGTATTATATCTTAAAATGTATGACCTGAGAGTTATCTCCTCTTTAAATGTAACTGGACTTCAACTCGAACTTGATGACTCAGAAGAAAGTTGTTGCTAAAAAGACAAAGGACCCCAGCAAAGTCTAGGTCTGTGACAAGGAGGGTTTCTCAGGCCTGGGAAGAACAGCCTCAAACTCAGTGTCCTCAGACTATGTCATCAATGCCACAACTGATGTTGTTTTGCCTCAAAGAGTCTTGGGAATGACATGAAAAGAGTGGCCATGCTAGACAGCAGATAAAACTGAATCTGAGGCCTTCTCCTGAAAAGAACTGTTTCCAACAAAACATATTTACATCATTTGATTGAAGGCTGGGCAGTACCACGGAAAAAGGGCCATTTTAAAAAGCAAGAGAGGGACTTCCACTGCAGGGGGCACGGGTTTGATCCCTGGTTGGGGAAATAAGATCCCACATGCGAGGTGTCCAAAAAAAAAAAAAAAGGGAGAGGACTGAATTCTGGTCATATATGGTCACTAATTCTGGGACTAAAACATTGAACCTGTTTGTGTTCCAGTTTCTCACTGTAATGGATTAAGGTAGATAGTGAAATCACACTGGAAAGTTGAATAAATTATAGAAGAAACCCCTATTAAACAAGAATAAATTTCAACAGCACACTTCATTGTCCAAAATGTCATTACCAGAGGTAGAAATACTAAAAGGGACATGGCAGTGAGAGAAATAAGATGAGGGGAGGGCAATAAAAGGGAGAGGTTGGGGATACTCTTTACAACTAACTGAACTCATTTATGGAGGGTGCAAAGGATGGAAGTAAATTCTTAGTCGAACCATTTCTGACATCAGCCATCTGACACTACTAAGCAGAATATGATGATTTTCTTTGCCAAGTCTGTGAAGGTGAAGATATCAACTGATCTATCTTCTATTAGATATAACTTATTTATTAAAAGATCTCTTTATCAAACTACCTGGAATAATGCCCCTCATGGAGAAATGTTTAGTTGAAATATTCCAAACTAAATTATGAAGTGAATAAATGTTTTTACTTTGATTTTTCAAGTCTCTTTGCAGACACTTTTAGTCTTCAATTTTGTAGAAAACAAAGTCATGACTTTTTATCATTTAAATCAGGGTGCCCAATATATTTCAATTGATTAGGAAGAAGACTAGAAGCTGTTAAAAATGCACCTTCGAAAACACAAAAATAGATTCACCAAGGATATATAATAAACTTTTCTACAGATTATCCATAATACCATATTAAACAAGAAGATATTTTCATTGCAATATCTGCATGAGAATGCAAAGAATAATTCTACCAGTTTTTACACCAGAATTCTAAAATTTCTAATCACAAGAGGTATTCTAAGCCATGGTTTCTGTAAATTATTTTTTGTTGCCTCTTTGTTTTGCAATGATATTGGCTATGTGCCTGGTGCTTTTTATAAGACTACATTTCTAAGTAATATTTGAATAATTTAGCTTTATTGTATGGTATTCACAGGAACAACAATAGATATTCACTTAAAACAGCATTTATACTACATGCAGTCTCTAGTTCCTTCCCCTTTCCCTTGATCTTCAATGGAAAAATCACTACAAAATTTGTGGCATTAATAAATTTACTAGATGCTTCTTTTCTCTTTCTCTAAAGTTAACTAACTTGTCTTTCAATTCAGCATTTGTTAGGTTCTTCGATTCCAAGATTAATTTTTTTTTGTTGCTCTAATGTAATGTTGCATATTCATTTGCAAAACAAAGACACATGGGCAAAAACTTCTGCAATATTGTCTGTCTAGGGACAGCTCTGAGAATTACAATATGCTCAGCTTTCAATTTTTTGAAACAACTTAGGGATGCAATCTTTAGTTGAATTTCAAGATGGATTCTAATTTTTACATGGATCCTTCTGGCAAAGAAATTATGGGTACCTTAAGGAATTGAACTAAAAAATATAAGGCATGGATTCTTGAAATCTCCCCCCTCCATCTAAATGAAAATGAGCATAGGAAAACATACCGTGGTAATCCAAAACATTCATTATGAAAATCATGTAAGATCTGAAACTCTCTCTGCAAGCTGCATTTGATTACAAACTTCTCTTGGGACTCTGCCTAGGTATTCTTGGGCTTGTGACCAGGCTACATTGCTTAGCCTACCAACCATCACTGGAACATGCTTTAATATCATTTAACTCCACAAGACCTGCACTATGGAAAAGTCCACAGTTGAAATCCTTTCTATACTGTCCGGATTTTTTTCCAAAATTCCATATTAAACTTAGTAGCAGTATTTAAAATGCTCACTGCTCATATCTTCTACAATATTGCTGCCCATTTTAGTTTTCTTTCTTCCATTAGCACTCCACTGATATTCAATCTCTTCTTGCTCTGTGTACAGCCACAGGTGCTAGCTCTATTCAAACTGCAGGAGGGCAAAACCCTCACTCTCATCTAGTAATGACAGTAAAGGAGAGGCCTAGAATGAGGAGGGGACTGCAGAAGGAAAGACATAGGCAAAGAGGAGGATCAGGGCCATAAAGAATATAGTTATTTGAACTCTGCCTTATTAAATCCTATAACCATGTATATTCATGAGCAATACCATACATTCGGAAAATATTAGGTCAAAATAGTTTTCCTCAGTCATCACATGGTTTGGGGCATGCAACCAGAAGGACATCCAGTCATACAGGAAAGTTGTACAGCGGCCCTTATATTCATATGGCAAGGGACAAGGAAGGAGGAATTTTAGAGTAATATTTCTATAAAATACCACTGTCATATAACTTAATGTCTCTGTTTTAAATTTTAGTTCCTCTTTAATTCTTAGAGGGCAATGATAAACTCTTTAGCATTTAAGATCCTCCCAATTTGACTCCAAACTATTTTTCCAGTTTTATCTCTTCCTGTCATGACAGCTACACAGTTCTACAACTCTCCTCTAAATATCCTTTTTATCTCTTCATCTTTCCTCTAGATTAATATTTCTTTAAAATATCACTTCCATATAACTTGATGTCTCTGTTTCAAATTTTAGTTTATTTCCTTATTCAAATTCCACTAAACCTTTCAAGATACGGTTCAAATTCTCCTTTGATGCCTTTTCTACTTACCCCAGCTGTATTTATGAAATAGGATAAGCCTCTCTTCAGTGACCTCACCTTCTTCTAACACCCTAAAACCCCGTAAACTATTTATTTATTTTTAAAAGGCTTATTTAGTTCCTACTGGTATAAAAGTACACACTTGTACAAGCAGTAAAAATATAGACTTCCAAGATTACAAGCTAGAGACATAAGACAAATTCATATTTGTCAACTATAAGTCACAACATAAATGGCATAGGTAAATTGTAAACAGGGTGCACTGGATGTCAGGGAAGGAAAACTGCATTTAGAGGGAGGCAATAGATATAATTTAACAGAAATACCTAGAGCATTTCTTGAGTTCACTGTTCCTTGAGGTACTTTAAATGTAGTGCAGTATGGGATTATATTTTTACCTTGCTTGCACTCCATCTCTGGTTTGTAAGGTTTTTTTTGGTGAGGGGGAGGGTGGCGGGATGTGTATTCTTTCTCAGTTAGTTTACCTCTAGCTGTAAGCAATAGGAAGCTCTGACTCAACTGGCTTAAGCAATAAGAAAAGTTTCAGAAACCTAAATTTAGGAAACTCAGACGCAGCGCAGCATCAGTGTTGGTTAATAGATCATTAAGATCAGGTTCAAGGTAAGGATGCTCCCTTTCATCACTCCTCTTCAACACTATACTGGAAATTCTAGCTAATAAAATAAGACAAGAAAAGGAAATAAAAGGTATACAGATTGGGAAGGAAGACATAAAACTCTCTTTGTTCACAGATCAAATGATTGTCTGTGGAGAAAATCTGAAAGAATTGACAAAAATACTCCTGGAACTAATAAGGGATTATGGCAAGGTTGCAGGATTCAAGGTTAATATATAAAATCAATAATTTTCCTATATATCAGCAATCTAAAAGTAGAATTTGAAATTAAAAACATAATATCATTTATATTAGCAATCCCCAAAATGAATACTTTGGTATAAATTTAATATGCATGAGATATATATGAAGAAAACACTTATGAATGAAATAAAAAAAACTAGATAAATGGATATGTATTTCATGAAATGGATATATATTTTATGTTCATGTTTAGGAAGACTAAATACTGTAAAGATGTCAGTTCTTTCCGATATTATCTACAGATTCAATGCAACCCCAATTAAAATCCCAGCAAGGTATTTTGAAGATATCAACAAACTTATTTTGAAGTTTATATGGAGAGGCAAAAGACCCATAATAGCCAACTCATTTTTGAGGGAGAAGAACAACTGGAGGACAGATATTATCTGACTTCCACCCTTACTATAACACTACAGTAATCAAGACAGTGTGGTATTGGTGAAATATCAGACAAATAGATCAATGGAACAGAATAGTGAGCCCAGAAACAGATCCCCATAAATAAAGTCAACTGATCTTTGACAAAGCCGCAAAGGCAATACAATGGAGAAAAAACTATTAGAACAACAGAACTTCCTCATGCACAGACTTCACACCTTTCACAAAAATTAACTCAACATAGACCACAAACCTAAATGTAAAATTCAAAACTATTAAACTTCTAGAAGATAACACAGGAGAAAATCCAGATGATCTTGGGTTTGATTATGACTTTGCAGGTGCAACATCAAAGGAACAATTCATGAAAGGAAGAATTGATAATCTGGACCTCATTAAACTTTAAAACTTCTGCTCTCAGAAAGACAGTGTTAAGATAATAAGAAGCCACAAACTGGGAGAAAATATCTGCAAAAGACACATCTGATCAAGGACTGTTACCCAAAATATAAAAAGAACTCTTAAAACTCAACAATAGGAAAACGAACAATCCAATTAAAAAATGGATCAAAGACCACAGTAGTCACCTTACCAAAGAAGATATACAAATTGCAAATAAGCACATAACAAGATACTTCACATCATATGTTGTCAGAGAAATGAAAATTAAAACAATAAGATATCACTATATGTCTATTAGAATGGCTAAAATCCAAAGCCCTGACAACACCAAATGCTGGTGAACATGTGCAGTAATAGGAATTCTCACTCATTGCTGGTAGGAATGCAAAATGGTACAGCGATATAGGAAGACAGCTTGGTGGTTTCTTACAAAACTAAACATAATCTTAACACATTACCCAGCAATTGTGCTCCTTGTTATTTACCCAAAGGAGTTGAAAATTTATGTCTACACAAAAACCTGCACATGGATGTTAATAGTAGCTTTATTCATAACTGCCAAAACTTGAAAGTAACCAAGATGTTCTTCCTTACGTGAATGGATAAGTAAACTGTGGTACATTCAGACAATAGAATATTTTTAAGTCCTAAAAAGAAATAAGCTATCAAGCCATGAAAAGACATGGAGGAATCTTCAATGAAGAGTACTAAGAAAAAAGTGATCCTGAAAAGGTTGCATACTGTATGGATTCCAACTTTATGACCTTCTGGAAAAGGCAAAACCAGAGAAATGATAAAAAGTGGTTGCTAGAGGTTAAGGGGTTGGAAGGGATCAATAGGCAGGGCACAGAGTATTCTTAGGAGAGTGAAAATACACTGTACAGTACCATAATGATGGATACATGTCATTATACATTTGTCCCAACCTGTAGAATGTACAAAATCAAGGGTGAACCTTACTGTAAACTATGAGCATTGGGTGATTATGATGTGTCAATGCAGGTTCATCAATTGTAACAAATGTGTCACTCTAGTGGGGCATGCTGATAATAGAGGAGGCTATGTAGGTGTGGAGCAGAGGTATATGAAAAAAACTCTGTACCTTCTGTTCGATTCTGCTGTGAACCTAAATCTGTTCCGAAAAAATAGTCTCATTTTTAAAAAGTCATTTATAGATTTTTTTAATATATCAGTATCCAACTTTTGCAAGAGTGCCATGAAATGGATTATATGTTCTTTTATATGTTATTAAAACCTTCAGTGGATTTCACTGCATTTACAATAAGCTCAAACTGATTAATGTGGCCTGAAATGAAATGCTGGCCAGTTTCTTATCTCTCTTATCTCTATCCTTATCTGTTTCACTCCTCTGGAACATAAGCTCCATGAAAGCAGGAATCTGGCTTATCTTATTTACTGCTAAATTTCCAGTACCTCACATAGAGCAGACAAGCAACAAGTATTTGTTGAATATGTGAATATCCACTTTCTTGTTTCTCTAAAAACCTGTTTCAATGAGGATGGCAAATGTGAAGTTGAAACTGTTGTGTACAGAGACAAAACGTATGAATTTTCTTGCAACATTAATTCTATAACATTTTTCATAGTCAATATTGTATTTCCAAAATCTTTTCCTACTACCTATCTCTGTTGAAATACAATAATATAAAAAGCATTTTAAAGTGAGCATATCTTAAAAAACAAATCTGGGAAACAGATTTGGTTTCAATAATATTTTTGCCCTTCTCATTTGGGAAAGACTCTCATCTACAAAACAGAAAAGAGAGAATCCTCATGAACTTATATGTGCTGCTTTTTCGATCTCAATGCATTTCTACCCTGCCATAAGAGCATTAAATTTAAGAAAGTCATGCAGGACCTAGAGGAGGTACAGGTAACTAGTTAATGCAAGTGACCTCCACAATCTTCCACTATCCTATATCCACTCTGTCACAATTCAGCAGACCATGAATGATTCTATGTCTTCAAAAATATTGTCTAAATTGACCAATGTCTTAGTCTTGCAGAAAGCAGAGGCTGAAACAAAGGCTCGTGTCCTTCTATATTATTAGGGAATGCAAACTGAGGGAAGCATGAGTGAGTGAGAGGAGAATATGGCAGAGAAAAATAGATGACCTAATAATTGGGTATTTTATGGAATTGATATGAAGTGCAAATGGTTGTTGAATATTGGAATATCCTTCTTGTTCACCATATAAGCGGAAAGTTTCTCTAGGTCAAGGGAAGGGGAAGATTTTATCTACCAGTTCCATTCTGCATTTGTCAAAGATTTGTTCTGCAGAGTGTTAATTTCCAGCCCCTAGTCCTCTGTTCTTCCCCTCCTCCCATCTGAACTTCTGGATTGTACTTGTGTAAATGCCAAGCAGATCCTCTGGGATCTTAAGCCTCAGGATCAACAAGGAAGCCCCAGAGCAGGAGGAAAAATCCTCGGTGTGATCATAAGAGGACATGGAGACAAGTGATGCCTGCATTCAATCTGTCAGAGCCAAAGCAGAACTGGTCATCTCAGCAATGCCTCAGACAGGACAAGTGGCCAAAACAATGAGACACATAAGGACTACAGATATCAAGTGTGTCTGGTACAACTACCCACTACACTCTCCAGTCCTGACTAAACAATCTTATTGTAAATCTAGGAAAAAGCCTTGATTGGTGGAATTCAGATTTAAAACAACATAATAGGGAACATCCACCTTTAGGGGAAAGTAATCTCAGTTTATGGACTGCCAGCTCTGTGAAAGTACTAAGCTGAGCATTCCTTCAAGCACCTTCCACAGGCTAACTTTAGGGCAGGCAACGGCACACTCCTGTTCCAAGGTATTGGTTCCTCTGTTGAGCAGTACTCTCAAAGCTTCTAGGAATCAAAAAAAGTTTGGACTTTGGGGTGTGGAGAGGAAAAGGAAAAAAAAAAATGAGGACACAGTAAAGCAGAAAGAAAAATGGGCAGAAAGAAGAAGTAAGTACTTCAAGGAGCCGTAGAGACTGTCCCTAACTATTTTAGGAGCTATTCAGAGACATTTGTGCTACTGATATTCAAGCTTTAACCTTGAAAAGAAGATGTAGACAAAAAAGAAAAGTGAATAATCATTTAGGAGACAGGGACAATTCAAATTAGTTATTGAATTCCAACAAGAGAGAACACAAGTAAACCTTAATTAAGATGATTTTGAAAACTTGATTAAAATCAAGTACCATAAAAGAATCACTAATAAATGTAACCAACAATATTATGTAAACAGGCCTAAGTCCCTTGCATAACCAACTCAGGATGGTGAAAGACGGGATCATATCTTGATGTCTTTTCACAAAACTCTAGAGCTGAAAGGAACTTTTGTGATCATGGGATCCCAAATCTTCAAATACAGAAGATGAGATTGTAAACTTGAGAGAGTGAATAAACTGCCCAAAATCATACAGAAAGCTAATGGCCACACCAAGACCAGAACACAACTCCCAGCCTCGATGTCAATGCCTTTTCAATAACCTTGGGTGATTCAACTTTCTTAGGGGAAACACAAAGTAAACATTTTCCTCCACTCAAGAAAAAAATTAACTTAACACACAGGGTGAAAACAGGGCTTTCAATTATTTTTAACTTATATATATACAGGATTAACAATGTTTAGGCAAAAGTACATATGCAAAGAAATTCATGCTACTTTTTGATATTGGAGCACAAATTTTCTTAGTATTAACAAGAGATTTACTGACTTGATATGAAATTCTAACTAAAATCTAATCCACAAAGGACGGTTGGCTACTCACTGCTTTGTTCCATCCTATTCGAAGGCTCCCATAAATGCTAAATCTATATCTATTCATAGAACAATGAACTGCCGGCTACTGCTCTAATGTATCACATTATCTACATTGACCAGATCGCTGCAGAATCTTGGCAAGGACTCCTTCTGTTAGGAAACTAATTCATTGTAGCCAGACACATATTTATGCTTTATTTATGTCTACTGGACAAAAGATTATTAAACAGAATGGATGTTAAGATTACATTATAAGGTCTGACAGAAGGTAGAACTTCAGAGTGAAAACTTTACCCTCCGTTTAAACTCAACCCATCACAGCTCCCTGTGATGAGCCCCGAACAGACACAACCTGCTAGTTCAGTGATCATACCTGTTGGACAGGAGCAGAGGGTTAAAGACTTCAAGAAAAATCCTGTCCTCCTTTTAAAGAGGATAATAAACAACCTTATTTTGGTTTGTTTCAACACATTGGTAGTGTTTCTGCTGTTCTAAAATCTGCCTGTGCTGTGAGGGTCCTGTGAGGCAACCTGCCTGATTTGCATTGACTCCCCGGTGACCTCCCTGCAGGCAGAGCCCTGAGGACATCCTCATGGAAGCACAGGTAGAATTTAAAACACAGGTCATGCCTGTGTGATATTTTTAAATTGTCAGAGTTAGGAGACAAAGAAGCAAAATTATTACAAACATGATTCATTTTTTTCCCAAAGTGCCTCAAGGGTCTCCAGAAATATTTAGCAACACTTCCACTGCTTTTGTATTATTTAGATTTATTTTATTTAGAATAAAGTCATTTCTTTCCAACCCACAGGTCCGAGGTTTCTCATTATCCTCAGAGCAGTCACATGACAGATGTTAATGGCTTCTCTGTGCTAAAGAATGTCAACTGTCACACTGCAGGGAGATTTTACACTGTGGTCAAAACATGCAGAAGAGAACTATGTCAGACAAACAAGGCAAAAGGCTTGACCCTACTATTTCAACTAAAGATCCGGTACTCAGTTGAGAGCGATGTAGAAGGTGTGATGTATCTGAGATATTAGGGAAAATGAGTTATTTTTCTTCTGGTATTTGTGTGGCTCAAAAAAGAGCAGTGTGTATGGAGGGAGACATTATTTTGTAGTTGTGGTTACTGTTTTTATAGTTTGATTGGGTAGTTCCTTAGGCTTTTTCTTCCTGAACTATATGCAAACATATGCCTAAAGATACAAGATATTTTAGATGAGGGTTATTCTAACAAAACACACATGGAAACTTTTTTTTTCCTTCAGAAATCAAATCTCTAACAAGGATCTGACAAATGTCCTTGTGAGTACAGAGAACAAGACTTGTTACTTTTATTTTATGGATAATAGAATCACAATAAACTCTAAATGAAACACTAAATGAATGCTTGTTAAAATCAACTGAGGCAAATCTAAAGTGTGAGTTTCACTTAACATCAATAGGAACACAGAAATAAGCTGCATGGCTTTGGGTAAATCTAAAATATCACCTGAGTTATCCCTTAGTCTAAATATAAACTTTATCATTCACTCACCTATTTCTAAAACTCAGACAATTCTGAAAGTATATTCTACTTAAGTTAGATTCTTCCTGATTTAAGTTGAATAATTTAGTTTGATGAAAATTTCTTAAGCATTTACTGAGCTTTAATGATACAAAGATGAATAAGATAAAAATGTACATACAACTCACTTTAATATAAATCAAGTACTATTTAAAGGTATAAGCAAAATGTTTTAGGATCAGAGATGATGGAATGATCAGGAAATTTTTCATATAAAAAATGAGATTCTACCTGCATCTTAAAAAGTAAGTGGCTGCCCTGGGGGACCCCACTCTGTCCCAGTCTCTGCAAAGGACAGCACAATCCCACTCTTAAGAGCCCCTGTGTGCCCTGCCCCTGACAGAAGTTACCCATTGAGTTTTCAAGTAGGCCTTCCAAAGTAGGTATTTTAGGCCCATTTTAGAGCTGAGGCTGTCTTAGGCTCCAGTAAAATGACTTGCCCAAAATCACGCAGAGAATAAGGAATGAAGTGAGGCTTCGAATCTTGTCTGCAGAACTCCTAAACCTGCACCTGTCCTCTGCGCCACAGTGAATGCCCTTCTTCACAGTCCCTTCCTTCCTCCTCCCAGTAACTTCTCTGAATTTAACAAATGTTAGTTTGGAGCCAACACCCATCCTTTCATAGATGTTAGCATCAGAAATATCTCTTGTGAGAAAGGAGAGGAAAAAAGAAGATTCCACTAACTGCAATATTGTACTTATGATATTTTGGAGTGTTTATACTTGATACATCTTTTACTTAACCATCCCTCTGAACCTTTGTTGAAGGGGTGCTGCTATTCACCACCCATAAGACATTGTGCAAGTAACACAACCTTTCAGAGCTTCCTCTCCCTCCTTGAAACAGCAACATGCCTCAGAAGGTTACGAGCATTCAGAGACAATCCACATACAGTGCTACCACAGTACCCGGCATATCAGAAAAGTTCAATAATTGTTGGCCACTGTTTTATTATTGAGTGAATAATACCTCTTGCTAAACTCACTTTTCTTCATACTCATTAAAAAAAAAAGTGAGTGTGGTTTCACCAGATGGAGGGAGTGCATGTGGAAGATCTCTTTAAGTAGCAGTAAGAGTGTGAAGGTGTGAAAGTGTATGGAGTGCTTGGAAATATTTGGAAAAAGCAAGAGATTTCTAATACGGCATAAGAGGTATTATGTGGATGAGAAGCCAGAAAAATTGAACAGCTGTGAAGAGATATGATTTTATTCTATAAGCAAGGAGGAGACATCAAAGGTGTTTGCTCTATATTCATGGGTTTGTTTCTTTTAAACAAAGGTGTTACATAATCTAGCTCATCTTGGTATTGGGAATATAACCTTCATAGTACTGAAAAAGATAATTTTGAGAGGAGAGACAGTGGGTTGGAATGACCAGCCAGAATGACTTTTATGATATGGAGAGAATGGATAAGAATGTGGACTAGGGGAGTTGTGTAAATAGAAAGGTTAGAAAGTAAAAGAGACTAATATAAAACTAGTTGGGTAGGAGAGGAGAATCAGAAATTTTTAAAAAGGTTTATAACATGGGCAACTATAGGTAGCAAGAAAATTAACCAAAAAAGTTAATGTAGAAACACAATTCAGAGAAATGAATGTGTTTGGTTTGGCATATCTTGAATTTGAGAGACATGAGGCAAAAAACTTGTGACAATTTTAACTACATGTATTTTTGTGCCTGTGAGAGTTTAGAATTGGAGATTTAGATTTGAGGGTCATGAACCCAAGTGATAGTGAAAGCATGGAGTGGGTGAGGTCCTTGGAGGGAGAGATGCAAAAAGTCAACACCTGCAGGGGCTGGGGCTGAGGGATGGCTGGTTCCTAACCACTGCATCAGGTCAGGCTCCCCAGCAGGCCTTGGAATACTCCACCTTCTTGGGCCATTACTGACTTCTCATCCCATTTCTCAGGCAAATTCCCACAGATTGTGTGACATTTAGTCTTTAATAAAAACATCGGGTTCTAATGAAGTTCATATCAATAAACTGAGAAAAAAATAGAAGGTAGAACACCCCTTTAGCAATTTGGTTCAATTTTCTCCCTGAAAATTTTATTTATATATGCTCTAATTGTTACCACTGAATTAAGCATGTAAAATCTTTGCCTTTTTGAACTTTGATCATTAAATTATATATATTTTTCTATTGAAAATAAATAAAAACATTTCAGATCTTTTAAACAGATAGTAATATCTTAAAGCTAGTATTTACTTATATCATTCTTATTTCAACATATACTATAGATAGTCCTCAAAACTGGTGAGAAATCTGTCTATATACTTAACTCCTTGGCACTACTTTCCTGTGTTCACTGTTGATAACTTCTTCAGAATTAGATTACCACTTTAGTGTAGCATGTATTACCCACAGAAGAAGCTGAACTGTGTTTGAGTTTTATTTCTCCTTCGCTTGGGAAATACTCAGTATTGATATTAACTTCAAAATTTCCTATCCCAGATATCCAGATGAAAATTTTGGGGAAAAATCAGTATAAAACCTTAAGCAATGTTTAATTAGGTCAATTTAATATATAATAATTACTTACCCACCTCTAGCTGTTCTTTGTAATAGTGCTAAACATTGTGTTTGAACTCTAAATACTACCTTACCTTTGTGGGTGATATGGGGAAGCAGGAAAGCAAGGAGGTGATGCATACATAGATAACTGACAACAAAACGAAACAAAAAATGGAAGACTTTGTGGTTTGTGATATGTGTTTTAAGAGCGATAAAAGCTTCCTACAGCATTTCTTCTAACGAGAAAATTATATTCCAGACCAAGAGGCTAGCATAAATTAAGTCAGAAAGTTAAAAGACAGCATATAGTTTTAGGGGGAAACAAGAAATAAATCATACAAATCCTAGAAAAGTGTTTCTCAAAATGTATTTCCCTGGATACTGATAGACACATGACAAAATGGTTCCTAGGTGCATTATCTTATGCAACCCTTGATTTAAACAGTTTTATTTACAGTAACCTTCTCAGAACATTTGATATGCTCCAGTGAGAGAAGGGGAGGACTCAACCTTTCTCACAAGGGCATAAGGGAAAGTACTGGGGGCAGTGGACACCGTTGGTTATCCACCCAAATCCTACACTTACCTTTGGAGAACTGACCTCAAGTTAGTGGAGCTGCTTTACCAGCAAAGACAGAGAACAAGTTCCTGGGCATTTATGTTCCCACTCCTTTGCTGCCCCACCCAATGACTGACTGGTGCCAGAGCATGAGAATCCAGCTCCTGTGCTGACAGTAGCACCAACAGCAATGTGTAATTTACACTCTAGAGCATCACCACGGAATCAGACTGAGGTTGTGCCTGCCTGACACTGTATCTCCACTTTGACTCTTCCCCTTCTGTGTCTTGCTCCCCTTCTCCCTTACTGGATTTTCCTGGGACCTCTGCCTTAATACATTCTATGCATACAAATTCTTGTCTCAGGGTCAGTTCCAGGAATAAAGCTGAAAAGATATCCAGGATAATACCACGAAGTGTCTGGACTGCCAGAACTAATGTCTGTAACTGAAATTTCTTGTTTTCTTCCAGGTATCTGGCATAGTTTAGACATTGTCCTTTTTGGCATGTTAAATTCTAAACAGAAGGAGACATGCCCCTAACATTTGTGGAGTTCAAGGCAAGAGTATAAATAAGACCCACATACCATAAATTAACCTAAAACCTCTTAAATACAATATATCTGTTCTCCTATCTTTTCCATAGTTACTCAATATTGAAAAGTTGTTGTGGCTCGTGGGCTCTAGAGCGCAGGCTCAGTAGTTGTGGCGCACAGGCTTAGTTGCTCCGCGGCATGCGGGATCTTCCTGGACCAGGGATCAAACCCACGTTCCCTGCACTGGCAGGCAGATTCTTAACCACTGCGCCACCAGGTAACACACAGCCAAAAATAAATTAATTAATTTTTTAAAAAAGTTGTTCTCATTTGCTAATTCATGGTCCCTTTAGAATCACAAATTAAAATACAAAGAGAAGCAAGAAAATGAATGTTTGACCCAACTGGGAAACAATACTTTGTTATGTAAAAATGTCTTCCTTACCTTAGATAACCCCCACTCAAATCCTTTCACATTCTGCCTCACAGGCAGTGATACCACTCACAACCCTTCATATCATTTGGACACAGTTACCTTTTATTTAAAAATTAAAACGGCAACAAATGTGGAAAAGCATTTTCTTGGGACCTGAACTATGCTCATCACGAGAGTAAATGTTTAGGGACATCTACATATCCGTGCCAGTACTAAGTGCCCAGTCCCAAGAAGCTGATGTGTCTGTGTTCCTCAGTAAAGTTTCTGTGTGTTTGTGTTTATAATCAGTGAAGCCTTCTAAAATATAGGGCTAAGCCCCACTTATCCGGGTATGAGGGCTATGCCAAACAGAAAGATGCTTTTTCAACTTTATTTTATGAGCACCATGTCACTATTTTTTTGATGTGGACCATTTTTAAAGTCTTTATTGAATTTGTTACAATATTGCTTCTGTTTTATGTTTTAGCTTTTTGGCCATGAGGCGTGTGGGATCTTAGCTCCCCGACCAGGGATCAAACCCGTACCCCCTGTATTGGAAGGCAAAGTCTTAACCACTGGACTGCCAGGGAAGTCTCACCATGACAATAGAAAAATATGCTGAAGCAATTCTGTTTTATCATTTAAAAAGTGGAATCCATAAATAAAAAAAAAAGTCTAGATAGTGTTTTAACATAAGATGTAAACTGATATACATGATTTTGTAAGTTAAAATGCATTTATCAACTTTAACTCTTTCATATGAAAAAGGCTTATATTGAAATACATTCCAGAGTATGTAAGTCACACACAATTTCAATAAACCTATATTTACACACTGCAAACAACAAAAGAGTAGACATATTTTCCTTTTGCCTTCGATGAATTCATTACAGTAGATATCATATAAGCCCAGTTGACCATGGTTTAACGAGTGATACTGAAAACAATTTCAAGAATATTCTTCAAGAGGTATTTATAGTGAAGAATAATCTAATTTAGTAATGCACAGTAAGGTTAAGTTAGTGTCCCTTAAAGGACATGTTTTATTCTAATAAAGAACATCATTTCAAGTAATATAGAATACAACTTACATGTTTTAATCCAAAAGTGTAAGCTATATGACAGAGTAGGAAAAGAATATAACAAGGAATTTGGAGTCATGAGCTACCGTTCTAAAAGGGTCAGTAAAGCATTTAACCCTGACACTAACCCAGATACTTAATCTCTCCTTTTTGGCAGGACCACCATGCAAATGCATTTATTATTGCTATTATAGCATTGAATTGTGATAGCAAACACTTAATATTTGTTTGTTGAATAAATAAATAAATGAATGATCATATCAATCTATTTGGACCTCTGCTTCCAGAATTGTAGAATGAGGAGGCTTACGGTACTACTGGATGATCTGTTGTATTTCTATACATTTGATTCAGGTTTGAGAATAACTCAATAAAAATAGGACCTTATTGTACTATCCCATCTAACATTTTGAGGTGGTTTGTATCTCCTTCAGTTTTCTAAACTGGCAGGTATCTAGACCCTAAATAAACTACCTGCAGTGCTATGGTTAACAGTAACTTGAGTGGGATGTGATAACAGAATCCTACATAATTAATCTGTATTTCCTTCACTATTTCTCAAATATTTGTTACACTGTAGTGCATTTACACTCCTGATTCAGAAGTTCCTGTTGTACTCCTGCTGTGAAGAAAAAAACTGCACAAGATAGCTTGGGATTTTCAAAATGCTGTGCATCTTGTGCCTGTACAGATCATAAGACTCCTTGCCTGCAACTGGTGTTACTTGCATGGAAAGGCATGAGTAAGTTCTTCTCTGAAGTTTTAAAGAAACGTCAATAGGCATGTGCTTGAGAGGAAATGAACCATGAATTATGGAACTTCTCAGTTTGTAGTCTTGCCCAGTCTTGGGTCTCAGTTCGTTTTAAACTCTTTGCATTCCTGATATAAATGCCACGTGCTTGTTTCATTCACGGCCAAGCAAAGGTTTCCCACAACTTTACAATGGCTTGCACTGGCTTCAGTCATGATTGCCTGTGTCAGAGTAGAACTTAAAAAAATGTTTATGTAGATATGATGCAAGCCCAGGCACCATTCCTCATTTTCCTTTCAATGTGTTTTTCAAAATCCCTAACATAGTTCTGCCTGAAAGTCAGAAACATTTTTGACAATAACATGAAATTTTGTCTAACCTAATGTATCAGCTTTGAAATGAAGTATGGAGCCATTTTAATAGCAGGTAGATGACCTGAGAACTCCAAAGCAATTTCCTACATATGGTCTGTTTAACAGCACAAGACAGCAATACCTATGGTTGGCAGGATAATTGGTAATTATTGTTTTTAAGGTAATGTATCCTTGCCATTCCGTTGAAAGGTGGAAACTTAGAAGAGTAAGGTTTAGACAATCATTTAAGAAGAATAAATAGAGTAATAAAACTCAGTATAGTATTTATACATTGGCAAATGTGAAATGTTTTTAAAGTTTTCACTTTCCCTCATGGGGAAAAGTGTTTCTTTCTGCCTACACATATTTTTAAAGTTTACATAGGTTATCTCAAATATTTCAATAAATTTGGAATAAGTTCAAACTTAATAAATGCCTAGCACTGTGGAATATATTAAGGTTATTCTTGAATAACTTTAATTCCCTTCAATATCTCAAAATTTAATCGGAAAGTCAAGATAAACAAAAATAAAACTATTAAGGGACAAATCAGAGGCAATAGATAACTGTTTTTGGTATCAGAATTTCACTTTAGAAGTTGTAGTTCTCTGAGACCTTGTGATAACTTATGAAAAGGTAAAAACCATTCTCATACAGTGTTGATGGGAGTCAAAGTGGTGTAATCACTGATTGATCGTGTTTTTTAAAATGGAACATACTCATAACTGATGGCCTAGTTATTCTTCATCAGCAATTCTACCTCAAGATGTGAACCCTAAAAAAATGGGTACATTTGTTCACCAAAGACATAAAAGACATGTACAAGAATATTCACAGAAGGTCTACTGGTAATAGACCCTCCAAATAGGAATATATATATACACACACACACATATACACATGCATATATGTGTGTGTGTGTCTCTGTGTGTGTATATTTTTTGCATGACTCCATTTATCTATAGTTCAAACCCATGCAAAATTAACTTATGTTGTTAGCAATCAGAACACGAAGTAACTCTGAGGGGACTGTGATTACAAGGAAATATGAGGGGGGCCTCTAGGGTGCTAGTCAGTGTTAGGCCCTGGGCTACAAAGATAAATTCAATTTGTGATAATTCAATCATATAATTTGTACATTAGTTAACCTGCATATATGTTATACTGCATAATTTGTATATATGTTATACTATAAAGAAGGGAAATACAATAAAAAGTAAAGGCCAATGCAGTTGGCAGTACATGGTGAATACTATTTTATTTCTATAAAAGGTGACTTGAGTGAAAGTAATATCTACTTCAATATATGCTTCAAAAAAATCTTTCCTTCAGGCTCTCATTGCATGTCCCTCTCTAGTTCTCAGCCCTTTCATGGTAGAACCTTGTAAATGCCCATATTCCATGGCCAAGAAGTAGGGGAAGTGAGGAGAAGCAGGGTAACTCACCTTGCCACTACACTCAACTGCCTTTATCATGGGAGTAGCTTATATTTTCTTCTAGTGAAATATCCCCATCTGGTAACAATCCGCCTCTGAATACCGAGAAATCAAGTTCTTTCTAACTTAACCTTGGATTCATGGTTTATTCTAATAGGGTCAGATGAATTTCAAATTATGTCTTGCCTGCTTAACAATGAAGGAAAAGCAATAAGCTTTCTAAGGTAACAGACAGAATGCTATCACTGGATGTTCCTTATTAATTGACAAAGAAATTCAGCTCTAGTTCCTGAACAGAACTTTGATATGTAATTGGGGAACCCAAAACACTCCTCCAACTTTATTTATACTTATCTCAAGTATAAACTAATACATATGGGTAGGACAACTAATAAAAAATATTCACAAAGGATGTTCAAAGAAAAAGAAAGGTTCTGAAATGTTGTTTTTCAGAGAACACTGTAAAAGAGGAAATCCTAATAATTGACTTTTTAAAAATACGTAGTAAATTTTCCAAATGATATTTTATTCATGTAACAAGTGTTTATCATGTACCTATTATGTATCAGTCAGAAAGAATAGTGTGAACAAAACTTTGGCGTGAGAATGAGAAAAAGTGAGACTAGCAAGAAAACTGCTTAAGGTGGGGTGAATTTAGGAAGGCCTCCAATGCCAAGAAGGACTGGTTAAATAATTTGTGGGGCCCAGTACAAAATGAAAATTTGGGGCACCTCGCTCAAAATTACTAAGAACTTCAAGACAGTGACGGCAGAGTATGAAACCAAACATAGGATCAGTGCAGGTCATGTGTGACTGCACAGACCACACATCCATGAAGCTGACCCCGGTGTTAAGCCTGTGGTTCATCTTAAAACCTATGCAAGTGTTCAAGTGATAGAGTAACTTGATAAAAGTGATGTCTTGACAAAGTGAATCCACAGTTTGTAGATGATAAAATAAATCCAGGAGAGGGTAGATGAGGAGAATGGAAAGAGTAAGTAAGTGTACCAGGGATAATTAGGAATCTCAGCTGTAAGGACTAAGACCCTGAAGCAGGAAGCAGTTGTGAAAATGGACGGGGGCAAATATGAAGGAATGAATGATGGATTCAATCTAAGGCTGAGAAAACAGACATCTTGAGTTAAATAATTTGATTTACTAGAATTGTACATGTGTGGCTATGCGTGTTTAGGAGGGTGAGTTAGATTTCCAAAGAAAAGAAGAGGATACAAAACAGCATTATTTGCTCAGGGTTCACTCAGAATGGAGGATCTTATGTCTGGAGCATGGTGTAAAACAGATTCAAGGAAAGCAGGATTGAGCAGGGCAGCTACGTAAGTGAAAAGAGAAAAGAAGGTTTAGAAGCAGCCATGAGTGGGAGATTGGGGAGGTAACTGTCCAAATGGGGATTCAGCGAAACTGCATAGAACTCCTGTAGGAGAGTTTTGTTATATTTTAACAAAACCTTTACTTTTGTCATACTATAGGCTCTATTGGACCCAACTTAGTTTTCAACTTTCTTTTTTGAACGGGATCGATATTACAATACTCATTCATTCTTCCAAAGAACAAAGATAAAATTTATTTATTTAAAAAATATAAGGACTTCCCTGGTGGTGCAGTGGTTAAGAACAGGCCTGCCAATGCAGGGGATACGGGTTCGATCTCTGTTCCTGGAAGATCCCACGTGCTGTGGAGCAACTAAGCCCATGCACCACAACTACTGTGCTCTAGAGCCCGCAGGCCACAACTACTGAAGCCCGCATACCTAGAGCCCATGCTCCGCAACAAAAGAAGCCACTGCAATGAGAAACCCGTGCACTGCAGCAAACAGTAACCCTCACTCGCCGCAACTAGAGAAAGCCAGCGCACAGCGATGAAGACACAATGCAGCCAAAAATAAATAAATAAAATTTAAAAATATATATACAGAATAAAACTTATTGGACAATTGGGCCCTTTTAACAAGATACATTATGAGATCTCAGTGATTTTATTTTCCTATACTTAGAAACATTTTGCTAGTTTAGTAACCTAGTAATTATGTCATTATTATTTATCCATTATTCTCAATTACGCTTAAGAAAAGACTCAAGTAAAAAGAAAACAAAAGAATAATAGAATCAACTAGTAACAAGATGCCACAGAGGAATCGATCATCATTTCCGTTTTCTTACTAAATTACTCAAATATAGAATTATCTTTCAAAAAGCTGTGAAGAAAATGGAGATACCCACCTTTCTGGTATATTTTTAGCTTTCCTTGAACAAACTGAAAATTCAGAACTTTTCATTTTCTTTCCACAATGGCAAAGAGAAGGTTTACAGAGGAAGACACATCATCATTATTAGATGAATCAGAAGATGAATGCAAAGAGACAGCATTCTACACTATAATGGTGATAGTGAAATCAGAAGTGAGATCTCAGAATATGAGATTTTAAATAATAATGTCCTTAATGAACAACATATTTCTGAAGACAAAAAGGAAATAATAGTGTTCTTGTCATTCAACAGAAAGGACTTCATCATATAACACTTGCAACAAAACTCTGGATTATCTGGTTAAGCTAAGAAGATGTAAGACAGCATGCTCTCATCATTTCTGATGTTTGAATCCAAAATTTACTTGACACAAAGAGGTCTGTTCTATTTAAATTTGTATTCAAATTTCCAATAAAGTTGTTTTTCACTTTTCTTCTAGTTTTCAGTATATTTTTATTTATATACTTTTATAAATAATGAAAAGGGTCAATTGGACACAGATGGTAAACTACAATTACTTTTTTTTTCCTGGTGGGTTAAGGACATTTATATTAAAAAAACATATAATTCTTCAACGTTTGAGAAGAAGTCTGGTGTTTCTTTTAAAGTGACTGCCAGGTTTTGGTTTTGGAGGAGATTAAGGCAAACAAGCTGCAACTTTAATATGATTACATTTTGCAAAGCTAAGAATTTTGGAATGGGAAGAAAGATGATAATACTTAACATACATGGGGAAGAATGAAAGACTTAGTATTGGGTGGGCAGGGTCAAAACTGTGGATTTGATATTATATTTGACACATTAGTTGTAAGAGAAGTATAATAGATTACTTGAGATTTTGTTATTCCAAGTGGAAGATACGGAAGACGCTGGAGATTTAACTAGTGGGCAAGGCTATCCATAGATACAAGGATCTCATCATAAAAGAAATGCTTGAAGTTGAGAGTGGCAGCTTTAAAAAGATTAGGCAGTGGTGTGCTAGACCTGGTTTGTGAGAGCAATTGTTAAATTTTCAGAAATTTTGCAGCTAGTTGCTAAGCAGCCATTATTAAAAATTAAATTACATAAATTTATAATTAAATTAATTGTAAACAAAGGTAATAAGTACTCAAAATGTATCACTTTCTAATTATTTTATATTTTTTTGTTATCTATGCTTTTGAGGTTATTTATGCCTATTGTATGTGTATGGTGCAAATGACAATTATGTGTTCTTCCTAATTCTTCATTCAGTGATATCAAGTTGGTAGCTTGAAACTTAATTTTTATGATAGACTCTTGGTAAGATTTCCAAATTATTTGATAAGGTAATCCCTAATTAGAATGAAATCTTTATAGGAAAAGAGGATTCACATTACAATTAAACTGCTTTGTAAGAGTTTCTGGTTAGATTTAATGGTAAAAAGTGAGGCCTCCTATAAATGGTGATTGCAAACGAAAGCCTAGATGTATCTGCATTTCATTTGATTACTGTTAAGGAGCCAATAGGTTATTTTCCTTTCATTAAGGGAGGTAATGCTCCTGAGGAATTAATGAGTTTCTTCATCAGTTCTTGGGGTGCTTACAAAGTTCCTCTGAAACAACTCATCAAATGGTCATTTATACCAGCTCTAGAACAAGTATGCGAGAGACCTACAGAAATCATGCTCTCCTCCTTTCCAGTTTGCCCTGGGTAAACAACAGAGCAGGCCCAGTTTAACCCAGACAGCATCAATTTTCAACCAAGTTTCAAAATTAAGACTCTTCTTAAGAATAATCAGAAAAGGTCCCTCAGATTTACATGATAAAACACTGACTCCGGCACTTCATTGGCTTCTTCAAGAATTTCTTGTAAGCCTGAAAGTAAAGTATGTAACTTAAAACACACACACACACACACACACACACACACACACACACACACCTTTCTTCATCCCAGTCAGCAAGGCAGGTGCCAGGACTGCTGTAACTGTGGCTTCTACAATATTGCCCCTCTCTCCCACTAACCCTACTGCCCCACTCCCTCCACCTCTCACCATCCCCCAACAAGCCAAAAAAAGTAAAAGCAAAAGAAGAAAGTGTCTCACCTGAGTGACTGTGAATTCCTGTGTTGGAATTTTTAGTATTTTACCAAAAAAGAAAGTTGGTCATTTTGAAAGTATATAAAATGCAATCCTATTTAGAGCAACGGTGAAATCAAACATTGTGTGCTCACTGCAAAGTTTGCAACATTTGACAAATTGTAATTCTGTTCTTTGCAAACTTCTAAACACTTCCTGCTAAGTGACAACAAGCTTCAGCAAGTCTCCACAAACCTTCTGCAGCTTCTTCATCTCACTATAAAGAACAGATGCCGTTTAGGGGCTGCTGTGAGCTCTTCTGTTCTCTGTACAACATGTACGCACACAGAAAGGAATTCACATTCTATGAAAATGTGATAGCCAAGGACTCCAGAAAGCTTCAGCAGTAAGTGCACAGCACCCCAACAGCTGGCCTAAATCAAGGGCTCCCTGTCAATCACAGAGAAATGTGACAGACTTGTGACTTCATGGCAAAAGTGACAAAATTTACAGTTTGAGAGAATCACATCAATGGCAAAATAATTTGTGTTGTTAAAATATACAGAGATGCTCCAAATTGTTTTCTAACAAGTTTAAAGTGAATGTATATTTTCATATTTAATATTAGAAAAACTGAAAAAGTAGGTAAATATAGTTCTAATCATTTTCATGTAAATCATTAGAACAAAGCATATATATTTGACACTATTTCTTACCATAAGAATTAATGCCGATAAATTCAAGTTATCAAAAAAGAACTAATGCATTCTGGGAAATTCAACAATTTTACTGTGTACTTGAGTTTCAAGTTTATTTTTTTAGTAAACTCAGTCCCCCTAAATATAAATCTACTCACAGAGTACAAAGGTAGATACTTGCCAGTACAAAAATTTATTTTACATTTTAAATGGATTTTTATTGTGCAATTTAAAATTTTATCCAATATCCTTATAAACAAAATTTCTTTCAGACTGTATTCTATTCAATACAACAAAAATTGTTCATAGTCTAAAACAGTGCTTCCCAGACATTCATATTCTTAAGATCTTGATCTTAAGATGCATCTGCGATACTAGTCAAAAATAACAACTACTAGGCCTCTCTCCACTAGAAAGTCAAAGCAGCCAATCTGGATTGGGGGTCCCCAGGCAATAATTAGCATCAGACAAGTTTGACACACAGTGGTCTTAAAAAAGTTGAGTAAATTTTCTAAGACATTTATGTTAGTAGTATAAGCAAGATACTATGTTTTCTCACAAAACATGGTCCCCACAGTGACCACATAGTTCCTCATCCAAACCAGAAAGCTTCTAAGAATAACCATGGCACAATTAACAATTTCATGGAGACAAAGGTGAGAAACTGGACGGTCCTAGGAAAATAGGGATACTATATAATCACCCTCCGTGACACTTAAATATCATTAAGTATATGTTTTAATTGTTCAAAACAAACAAAAAAAACAGACCAGATGGAATGAAGTTAGGATGAATTTATAGAACTTTATAGCTGGAAGAGATTTTAGAATCATACAGTCTCACTTTGCTACTTTATAGATAAGAAACTTGAGGTCCAGAAAGCCAAAAGGATTTAATCAAATTCTTAATGAGAAATCAATTTCTAAACCTGGTAGATGAATCGGCCTGAGTAACTTGGTTTGGTAGTTCTGTTTGTCACTAATCATCTTCAAAAGATTATTCAGTACAATAGTTTTTGTTTTGCTCTGGTTTTCATCATAAAGAGCTAACAAAACCTAAGCAGTGATTTAAGTTCCCAGCCAAGTAAGCTGGATTTTATTGTTGGGAGTCAGTCCCAGAAAGGATACAGATAATGGTGAGAAAATATAGAAAGGAGATGGTACAATTCGAGGCTGAGTACACAACAAGGGTTCAGTCAGAATCTCTTAGTTGGGGCGGGGAGAGCTGGGTATATTTTTAAATGTCCTCATGTGACTATGCTGTGCACACTGAAGATTAGCTCGAAGGGATTCTTTTCCTTTTTTGAAGGCAATTGTATTCTAATCTTGTTTTAGAACCACCACTTCTCTGTATTCCCAGCTCCCTGCTGAGGTTAAAGTTGATTCTTCCTTCAGGTTGCAGAGATAGAGATGGTGGCCTAAAATAATCCAAACCCCACACAGAGAGCCCCTTGTCTACAGAGGATGTTGCAGGATGGACAGGCCTCAAGTGAGGCCAATCAGAGCCCAACAGACTCAATTCTAGGACTTGGATTTTGGCTACTGGGGACATTTCTTTTACTGGACAAGGGCATTGATAATAATACTAAGCATGTGTCACTCTAGAGGAAGCAAAGTCCAGAGATGAGCCCACGTGACATAGTGTGAACCCCGATTTAAGCTACGTTTAATACCAGAAAACTTTAAAGAGCCAATAAACACTATTTTGCTTAAGCCAGGAAGAGCCAGATTTCCTATCACTTATAACATCTGTAGATGTACCTATGTCACCTCACTAAGCAATGAGGCTCAGGCTTTTGTCTGTATTGTGGTTGGCATAGGCGCAGGAACAGTCTTGAGTCTACAGACAGAATTCACCAGCTGAGGGCAAAGGAGGAGGAAAATGAGGCAGGACTTAAATACACGTAGAGCAATGATTCTCAGCTTGGCTGCAAATCATTATGTTTATCTACTAACCTTTTAAAATATACCCAGCCCCTCCCCTAAAAAATTCAAATTTAATTGATCTGGTATGGAGCCCATACCTCAGATGATTCTAGTATGAGGCCAAGTCTGAGAACCACGGTCTAGAGTCCCAAATCAATTCTGATAATTTCTTACTCCCTGGTGAGTCATGTGGCGTCCTCTAGCACAGTGGAAAAGATCCTGGGCTTTGGCCTCACGTGGGCCCAAGTTTGAAACTTGCAATGCCTCTCACTAGAAAGTTTGCGTTAAGTCTCAAGCTCTTGAAACATGAAGTTGGTGATGGGGTTCAGGGCAGGCCTCCTCAAGATGGGCCACTTTGGCATGCAAATTATTTTGAGCTGAAAACAGTCAAGGCCCAAAATACTCAGGAAGAACATTTGACCTTCCTCCTAACTGCCTAAAAGAATTTACACAGAGGACCTGTTCCAGAAAGGGAGCTATCACCACAGATAATAACAGCATAATACGAACCAGGTGTGATAGGCAGGGAAGAACTTAAGCAACGTCTACCTGTTATAATTCCTCTCTGTGTCCCACTGTTCCTTATGGCCCAGCAAACATTTGTTTACCAAACATTTGCTCTTTTTCGTCTTCCTGTGAACTGCCTTCCTCTCCTTTGAAGTCCTATTTAAATCTTAGTTTGCTGTCATATTGCTTTCTTAAATCATGAATACAAGGAAATCACAACTTTTCCCATTATAGAAACAAAAGTTAAAGTTAAATGAATTTGTGGGAGGTTTCACATAAACATGGGAAGCACACATTTAAAAATTGTTTCCCATTGGTGAATTCATACTTCTCAGATAACTGACAGCAATCACAGATCACCAATGACAGAAGTTACAAAACAACATTACCAAAGAAATCTAGTACATGAGAAGTTAAACTGACCTTTCCAAAGTAGCAGGGTCAGGATGAAGGATAAAAAGTACATAAAAAGAACACTCCCTGCAAATGAATACGAAAAAGTCCAGGGTGCCTTCTCAACCCAGTTTTGGTAATCTGTCCAATTGAAAAAGTAAAAGTTAGGTTCATCCAGACATAACCATCCCTTACCCTATCTCCTTAGTGCTAGATACAGGGCATAGCTGAGCAAACTGACTCCTTTATGAGCAACAAAATACATACATGAAAATATACACACACACAGGAATAAATAAAAATTAAATAAATAATGGTCAATTCTACATAAAAATATAGTTGATGACATTTCCCTGTAAGTCCATACTCTTAAGATTGAAACACTGAGTTGCAGCAGTTCTGTGTACTTGAAGGATATTTTTGAAGAGATCACCTAAACTAGAAGCAGACCTGTCACTGTCTCTCTTATTAGAGCATCTGATAACCTACATAATTAGCAAAGGATTATGAAAGTAAATGCCATCTTAGGAAGTAAAAGTAGAAACTTGAAAATGGAATTTAAAAACATAGCAGGCCAATAATTATTCATCAAATACTTGTTGATTCTCCAATGTGAAATAAGACCAGGCATTAAACAACAAAGACATAATCATGACAGGTGAATTTTCTGAGATGTAGGTAAAAGGTAAGTTTGCTCTCCAGAAGGGGGGTGTCAGCTCCGGGATGAAGGTCAGTGACTTCTCCAGCTGCATTCACAGGAACTCTGGATGTGTCAGCCAGGGCTGCATACTCTTTGCACTCATCCTCAAGTCTCAGTTTTGTAATGTGTGAAAATTACCAAATTAGACAGTGAGACTATGAACATTGTTCCTCCTTGTTTTTAATTATTAGAAATTGTAACTGACCTGTATAAGTGATGTCTGCTGTACTGCTTAAATAGCTGAGCTCTGATGCTAACTCCTTTCATTATTAATGAAGAAAGAGGTGTTTGCTTCAGTAACTCAAGTGTGACAGAAATGTCAACTATGAAAAAGAACTTTTTTATCCCTGAAACAAAGAATAGTTTTTCCCCTCTGTATTTTTTTCCCACTCAAGCACCATATGATCCACAGCCACATGATCTACAAATCTGGTTTAGTTCACTCCTCTGAAAATCTCAGGGATTAGAAATATTCTTGTCCTTTTTTAATTACCTTGCTCATTTCCAAATTAAATTTCTATCTTTTTAATAATCAATTTGCATTCAAGTTCTGCATTCCTTCATGGCAATAAGCCAAGAACTAAAGAAAATATTGTGGGTTAAAAAGGATTTTAAGTGAAGCTAGGGAAGTCTGATTTATGTTTGTCCATTTTCTCATTTGTACTGCAAGAGGGGTTTTCCTTAATTTCTTTTCATCAGTTGGTTCATCTTTCTTCCTTCCTATAAACTTTAGGTAAGACAGATGGAGATCTTGGGATTCTGCATTTTCTACATCAGTAAAAGTTGTAGTCTGTGCTATGAAAGGGGTGTGATTCTGTTTAATCACAGTGTTATATAACTCTGCAAATTCTCTCAGGTGTAATGATATTTAGAGGTAACAGTAAAAGCATTACAATTCCACCAAGTGTTATACAGAGAAACCATACACACGGAAGGCTGAACTTTTTCAAACAGCTAATAGGAACATAATGATTTTTTTTTTTCTCCACAATATTTTCAGCAAAGAAAAATAGCTAGCTGAGATTTGGTCACAAACTTGAGATACTGTTATAACATACCTATTAAACTAACAAATAAATCCTGCATACTATTTATGGATTTTCAGTACTTTCATAGAATATACATTAAGTAGGAATGAAAAAGATTTGGATGGACTACTGTGCAGTAGACATTTTTAGCTCTTATTTGAATGAAAAATATATTGACACATTTAGGGACTTGGCTAAATTCCTTGCAATATTTTTCTTTCAAAATGTTCATAAAGCCCACTTTCATTATGACATTAGTAATAATAGTAGTAGTAGCAGCAATAGTATTTAGGTAGTGTTTATAAAAGTAAACATTTCTCATAATAACTTTTTTTTTTTTTACTGTATGATATCACTTATATGTGGAATCTAAAAAATATAACAACATGGTGACTATAACAAAGAAAAAGCAGACTCACAGATATAGAGAACAAACTAGTGGCTACTAGCGGGGAGAGGGAAGTGGGGAGGGGCAATTTAGGGGTAGGGGATTAAGAGGTACAAACTTATGCATAAAATAAGCTACATGGATACAACAAGAGAACAACACAGGGAATACAGCAATTATTTTATAATAACAATTAATGGAGTATAACTTTAAAAACAGAATCACTATATTGTACGCCTATAACTTATATCATACATCATCTATACTTCGATTTTAAAAAGTGCTTTATGAAATAGATTATAACTCAGAAATCTACTGTTACGCAGATATGAAAATGATGTCACAGTGAAAATTTAATGATGTAGGCAGCATTTTATAAAGTTCTGACTTTATAAACTTTCACTAGAAACCCTGAAATACTATGATAGTCAAGTATACCAGCATGACTTACTACCAGATTTCAACTTATTAAATTATAGCAATTAAGACAGTGTGGTGTTGACACAGAGACAGACAATCAGACCACTGGGACAGGTTGAAGAGTCTATAAGTAAACTCACAAATATAACCACATAACTCATAAAAAAGATGGCACTACAAAGCAGTAGGGAAAGAACAGTATTATCAATAAATAGTACTAATTCATTTGTATATCTATACAAGGAAAAAGTAATTCTTGATCTCTACCTTATTCCATGAACAAAATTCACTTCCATATCATGCATCGAAATGACAAAGGCAAGACACAATAAGGAATCTAGAAAATAACAGAATATCTTTACACTTTGAACAAAGATTTCTTTAAACGGGCTCAAAAGCCTTAACTGTAAAAAAGAGATAAAGAAAATTGAACTACTTTAAAATAAAGATCTGTAGAAGGCGGGATCAAAATGGTGGAGTAGGAAGACCCTAAGCTCACCTCCTCCCATGAATACACCAAAACTATAAGTACACACAGAACAATTCTCTCCGAGAACAACCTGAAGAATAGCAGAATGGCTCTTCTACAATTAAGGATGTAAAGCAAAAAACACTCTGAGATGGGTAGGAGGGGAAGAGAAGCAATCTAGTCAGGACTCACATGCCCTACAGGTGACCCAGAGGAGAAGGGGGATACCATGAGCTTGGGGATCCTCCATAAAGAACAAGAGGTTCAAGCTCCACATTGGGAACCCCAGCCCTGAGATCCAGCATCAGGAAGATGAGCTCCCTTGGCTGGTTTTGGAAACCAGTGGGGCTGACAACCCCCACACAAGGACACACTTTCAAGACTGGGATAAGTAGCTTGTTACACCTAACGGCATAGAGACAAACAGAGAAAGCCAAACAAAATGATAAGACAGAGGAGTATGTTCCAAACAAAAGATCAAGATAAAATCCAAGAAAAACAAACAAACAAACAAACCTAATGAAACAGAGCTAAGTAATTTACCTGATAAAGGGTTCAAAGCAATGGCCATAAAAATACTCACCAAACTCAGGAAAAGAATAAAGGAACACAATGAGAATTTCAACAAAGAATTAGAAAATTATAAAAAAAGAACCAATCAGAGCTGAAGAATACAATAACTGAAATAAAAATACGCTAGAAGGAATCAACAGCAGACTAGGTGATACAAATGCATAAGCAACCTGGAAAACAGAATAGTGGAAATCACCCAATCTGAACGGTAATAGGAAAAAAAAATGTTTTCTTTTTAATGAGAATAGCTTAAGGGATCTCTGGGGCAACATCAAGTGAACTGACATGCACATTATAGTGGCCCCACCCAGAAGGAGAAAAGAAAGGAGCAGAAAGCATATTTGAGAAAATGATGGCTGAAAACTTTCCTAACCCAAAGAGATATCCAGATCCAGAAAGTACAGAGAGTCCCAAACAAGATGAATGCAAAGAAAGCCTCACCAAGATATATCACAATTAAAATTCCAAAAGTTTAAGATAAAGAGAGAATTTTAAAAGCAGAAAGAGAAAAACAAAGAGTTACATACAAGGGAACTCCCATAAAGCCATCAGCTGATTTTTCAGCAGAAACTTTGCAGGCCAGAAGGGTATGGCTTGATACATTTAAAGTGGTGAAAAGAAAAAAAAACCAAAAAACAAAAAACTGTAACTAAGAATACTCTACCTGACAAGTTTATCATTCAAAATTGAAGGAGAGATAAAGAGTGTCCCAGACAAGCAAAAACTGAGAGTTCATCACCACTAAACTGACCTCACAAAAAAATGTTAAAGGGTCTTCTTTAAGTGAAACAGAAAAGGTCATAAAAAGAAATAAGAAAACATATGAAGGAAAAAAATATCCCTGGTAAAGGCAAATATATAGTAAAGTCAGTGGATCAACAATTTGAAAAAGGTAGTACAAAGGTTAGAAAACATAAGTCATAAAATCTTCTATAACTACAATAAAGAGTTAAGGAATACACACAAAGACGTAAAATATGACATCAGAAACATAAAATGTGAGGCAGGAGAGAAAAAGTTAAAGCTTTTAGAATGTGAACATAAATAACTGTTGGTTTAAAACAGATAGATAGGGACAGACAGATATAGATATATATGAATGTCATGGTAACCACAAACCACAAACCTACAATAGATACTCAAAAAACAAAGATAAAGGAGCCTAAATATAACACTAAAGAAAATAATCAAACCACAAGAGACTAAAAGAAAAAGAAGAGAAGTACAAAAATAACCAGAAAACAAGTAACAAAATGGCAAAAATTACCTACCTATCAATAATTGCTTTAAATGTAAATAGACTAAATGCTCTAATCAAAACATACAGGGTGGCTAAATGGCTAAAAAATCAAGACCCATCTATGTGCTGCATACAAGAGACTCACTTCATAGCTAAAGAAGTACACACAGACTGAAGTAAAGAAATGAAAAAAGAGATTCCATGCAAAATGGAAACAAAAAGAAAGCTAGAGTAGCAATACTCATTTCAGGCAAAATGGACTTTAAAAAAATATCTACAACAAAAGTCAAATAAGGGCATTATATAATGAAAAAGGAGTCAATCCAAGAAGAAAATATAACATTCTTAACACTAATATATGCAACTAACAGAGGAGCACCTAAATATATAAAGCAAATCTTAGCAGACATAAAGGCAGACATTAACAGTAATACAATAATATCAGGGGACTTTAATACCTCAGTTACATCAACGGATAGATCTTCTAGACAAAAACTCTATAAGAAAATACTGGCCTCAAATGACATAAATCACACCCACCTCCTAGAGAAATGGAAATAAAAACAAAAATAAACAAATGGGACCTAATGAAACTTAAAAGCTTTTGCACAGCAAAGGAAACCATAAACAAGACGAAGAGACAACCCTCAGAATGGGAGAAAATATTTGCAAATGAAGCAACTGACAAAGGATTAATCGCAAAAATTTACAAGCAGCTCATGTGGCTCAATATCAAAAAAACAAACAACCCAATCCAAAAATGGGCAGAAGACCTCAACAGACATTTCTCCAAAGAAGACATACAGATTGCCAACAAACACATGAAAGAATGCTCAACATCACTAATCATTAGAGAAATGCAAATCAAAACTACAATGAGATATCATCTCACACCAGTCAGAATGGCCATCATCAAAAATCTACAAACAATAAATGCTGGAGAGGGTGTGGAGAAAAGGGAACCCTCTTGAATTGCTCATGGGAATGTAAATTGATACAGCCACTATGGAGAACAGTACGGAGGTTCCTTCAAAAACTACAAATAGAACTACCATATGACCCAGCAATCCTACTACTGGGCATATACCCTGAGAAAACCATAATTCAAAAAGAGTCATGTACCAAAATGTTCATTGCAGCTCTATTTACAATAGCCAGGACATGAAAGCAACCTACGTGTCCATCAACAGATGAATGGATAAAGAAGATGTGGCACATATATGCAATGGAATATTACTCAGCCATAAAAAGAAATGAAATTGAGTTATTTGTAGTGAGGTGGATGGACCTAGAGTCTGTCATACAGAGTGAAGTAAGTCAGAAAGAGAAAAACAAATACTGTATGCTAACACATATATATGGAATCTAAGAAAAAAAAAAAGGTCATGAGGAACCTAGGGGCAAGACAGGAATAAAGACACAGACCTACTAGAGAATGGACTTGAGGATATGGGGAGGGGGAAGGGTAAGCTGGGACAAAGTGAGAGAGTGGCATGGACATATATATACTACCAAATGTAAAATAGATAGCTAGTGGGAAGCAGCTGCATAGCACAGGGAGATCAGCTTGGTGCTTTGTGACCACCTAGAGGGGTGGGATAGGGAGGGTGGGAGGGAGGGAGATGCAAGAGGGAAGAGATATGGGAACACATATATAGGTGTAGCTGATTCACTTTGTTATAAAGCAGAAACTAACACACCATTGTAAAGCAATTATGCTCCAATAAAGATGTTAAGAAATAGAAAAGAAAATACACATTAGAACAGATGGAACTATTAGATATCTACAGAACATTCCATCCAGAAACAGCAGAATAAACATTCTTTTCAAGCACACATGAAACACTCTCCAGGATAGATCACATGCTAGGCTACAAAACAAGTCTCAATAAATTTAAGAAAACTGAAATCATATCAAACATCTTTTCTGACTAAAACTGTATGAAACTAGAAGTACTGGAAGAAAACTGAAAAAAAAAAAAAACCCCACAAACGTGGAAAATAAACAACATGCTACTAAAAAATCCAATGGGTCAACAATGAAATCAAAGAGGAAATTAAAAAATACCTTGAGATTATGAAATTATAGACACAAATTCCCAAAATCTATGAGACACAGAAAAAGTAGTTCTACGAGGGAAATTTATAGCAATACAGGCCTACCTCAAGAAACAAGAAAATAGTCAAATATACAACCAAACTTTCCACCTAAAGGAACTAGAAAAAGAGCAGCAAAGCCCAAAGTTAGTAGAAGAAAGGAAATAATAAATACCAAAGCAAAAATAAATGAAATAGAAACCCCAGAGAAGGAAAGATCAATGAAACTGAGCTATTTTTTTAAAAGATAAACAAAACTGATAAACCTTTAGCCAGACTCATCAAGAATATATGTGCAAACAACATGTCTGATAAGGACTTACTATCCAAAACATAAGACAAACTCACACAACTAAATACGAAAAAAACAAAAAATCGGATTAAAAAATGGGCACAGGAACTGAATAGGCATTTTTCCAAAGAATGCTTACAGATTGCCAACAGGCATATGAAAAGATGCTCAACATCACTAATCATCAGGGAAATGCAAGTAAAAGCCACAATGAACAATCAACTCACACATGTCAGAATGGCTATCGCCAAAAAGACAAGAAATAACACATGTTAGCAAGGATGTAGGGAAAAGGGAATGCTAGCGCAACGTTGGTGGGAATGTAAATTGATAGAGCCACTGTGGAAAACAGTATGGAAATTCCTCAAAATATTAAAAATAGGACATACACTCCACCAATTCCACTCCTGTGTATTTATATGAAGAAAACAAAAACACTAATTTGAAAAGATATATGCACCCCAGTTCATAGCAGCATTATTTTCAATAGCAAAAGCAATATAACTGCCCATCAACAGATGAATGGATAAAAAGATGTGGTATATATTTACAATGGAATATTATTCAACCATAAAAAGAATGAATTCTAGCCATTTGCAACAACATGTATAGACCTGGGAGGCATTATGCTTAGTAAAATTAGTCAGAGAAAGAAAAACACTGTATGATTTTACTTATATGTGGAATCTAAGAAACAAAACAAACAAATACAACAAAACAAATTGACTCACAGACACAGAGAACAAACTAGTGGTTACTGGAGGGGAGAAGGGTCACAGGAGAGGTGCAATAGGTGAAGGGGATTAAGAGGTACAAACTACCAGTTATAAAATAAATAAGTCACAGAAATGTAGTGCACAGCACAGGGAACATAGTCAGTATTTTATAATAATGTTGTATGGTGTGTAACCTGTAAAAATGTGGAATCACTATGTTGTATGCTTCAAACTAATAGAATATTGTTAAGTCAACTATACTTTAATTAATTAACTTTTAAAATCCAAATATGCTATTGAGAGTGAAAATGCAAGCCACAGAGCAGGTGAAAACATTTGTAATACATATAAATGACAAAGGACTTGAACACAAAATACCTAAAATATTGTACAAATTAATATAAAAATACAAAAACTCAATTTAAATATTGGAAGTATACACTTCACAAGAGAGGATACCCAAACAGGAAAGGGTGCTCATTATCATCAGTAATGGAGGAAATGCAAATTTAACCCACGATGGAATGCCATTACATGCCACAAGAAAGCTAAAGTTAGAAGGATTGACAATTGTCATTGTTAGTAAGGATGTGGAGAAACTGGAAGTAGTATATTCCTCTTGGAAGTATAAGCTGGTTCAACCATTCTGGAGAACTATTTAGTAGTTTTTATTTAAACTAAACATATGCATACTCTATGACACACAGATTCCACTCCTGTGTCTATTCTACTTCTGGATACATATCTGGTACATTGAAAGACAAGCTTAAGAATGTTTATAACAGCATTATTAACAATAGCCAAAAGTGAAAACAACTGAAATGCTCATCAATAGTAAAATGGACAAATGTATTAGAATGTTCATAAATGGAAATTTATAGAGCAAAGAAAAAAGTAAACTAGTTCTATACATTAAAGCAAGGATGAACTTCACAAACATAATATTGTTCAAAAGTTGCCAGACATGTAAGTTCAAAACAGAAAAATCTATGATATTTGAAATCAGATAGTTGGTTACCTCTGAGAGAATGAAGGACTACAGGTGAGGAAGGACTGTTATATATTACCAGGAGACACTGATAGTATTTTCTTTCTTCGTCTGTGGGGTGGTTCCAAGGGTGTATCCCCATGGAAATTAGTGAAATTTTATCAAGGTGTATAATTTCTGCACTTTGCTGTAAATTACATGTCATTAAAAAAGTTCATTAAATTAAAATATGCAAATGAGATGTAAGTGAATTACCTTAAAACTAGAATATAAGATAAATTATGCCTAGCATAATTCAACCTCCCTTCAAGAGAAGTGGGAATTTATAAAGGAGCAAAAAAATATGCAGTGAGAATGAGACATCAACAGAATCATCGGTACTTGGGATCCTTCTACAAGAACTGATTCATGGGATCACCAGAGTAATGTGATACAGATCTGCTTATGGATTTTATTAGCCCTTATTGACCTCATGAAGCATGTTGGCATTGCTGGTAGGAATATCTCAATATCTTACTCAGGAGTAAGTTTTCACATAAATTTATATAATCTAATTTGTTCAACTTTACATATCATTGAAAATCCCTTTTCATTTTAAACCTTCCCCAATTCCCATCACTATCACAACTCACATCCATAGTAAGTAGTGAGCAATGTTATCAAGAAATGAGTATTTCTTTCCTTCAGGATTTTTTTCAATCTTCTCTTTGGGTCTTGATTATAGTCTCATATACCTCCTTAGTAAACTGCCACTTGAAATCCTCCCAAGACAGGGGTACACCAACATCTTGGAAACTAAATGAGATTTTAGCAATATTAAATAAGACTACAGTAATGATTCAAGGAAGAAATCACCTTGTAATCTTTCCTGGAGAATATGGGAAAGTAAAAAAAATTCTAATTCTATATAATGATTTTCCAATAATAAAATGTTCTAAGATAAAGACAGCAAAATGGTACTTATGATATTAACAATACTCCTTCAATATGTCACAACAATTCTCTCTCACCAAACATGGTAAACATCATTCGTTTACCAGGACCCTTTTTTCCTGCTGAGTCTAAACATAACATAACCTCAGAGTTCTTCTCAATACTATGATCCAGGCAACCGATAGCAATTGTTGGCAAATGTATTTAAAGCTTGAATCCCGAACTGTAGGAAAATTTTAGGAAAATTTAAGATTTACTAAGTAGGGTAGCCATTCTTTAAAAAAAAAAAAAATAGGTTGTTATAGGAGAGACTTAACAATATGATAAAATGTCACTTCCAGCAAATCCAAGGGAGAGATCAATGCAGACCAAACAGCCAAACAGCCCATATCTCTTCCATTTGAGAATCTCCCTCTTAGAGCATATCCAAAAATGTACTCTAGTTTCTCTTGTTCATACTGCTGCTACTTTAGCATTCTGTTTGCTTGGGGTTTCAATACCCATAAACTAGTACAGCTGACTTTAGTTTAATAATTTAGATCAATAACACCTTTGTGCAACCGAATTATTCTGGTCTGCATAATGCAAAATATATGGTTTATCGTTTAGGTTTTTGTTTTAATCACTGTTATTTTGCTACATTACCACTTTAAAATAAGCATTCCAAGTTGAAAAGAACTTTCAAGAGATTTTATCACAAATGACGAAAGCTGAATACATGCCCCCAAATAAGCTGTTCTTTCACTATGGTGACACGCAATGTTCATGGCACCTGATGCAGAGTCAGAATCTAATCTATATTTCTGAATGAATAAACAGTGAAAGACAAATCATTAAGAATTTATCCAGTTAGGATAGTATTCATCAGTCTCTGTGAAATGAGCATAAGATATATCCATTTGGCCAGGTACTTCCTCATAAAAATCTAACATAAAAAATATGTAATTACCCTTAAATTCATCCACACTTAATGTATGGAGAAATCTTTAAGATGTATTGGCGCCTAGAGAAAACCCTTGCTTTAGGAAAAGAAATAAAAAGTGCTCTAATCCCTTGTGTTAAATGATAGGTGGAATTCTGTGAAATTTTGAACACTTTTATGACTCATTCTAGAAATAACAAAAGCAGCTCAGTTTAACAAGCTAATAAATATTTCTCAATGACCCTCTTTCTAGTTAAAATAGAATGGGAGCATTTTGCTTATAAGAATGTTGGTTCAAACTCTATTTAGATTTTCTTTAAATTCTCAGAAGGGTTCTACTGCCATAGTCCAAATGACTTAGGTTAAATACTATGACTCACTGAGGGGACAATTCAGAAAAGACTATAAAAACGTGGTCTCCCTTAAAAGAGCATCTAGACCTGGCACTGTTAATAGAATCATCCTCAAGCAGGACGACTTCTCCTGTGCTCTGGGAACAACAGCCTTTCCCTCAAATTTTTAGGCCTCTAAGTTAGGTGCAACTGTCTCATTTCCTGTTCATTCTGACATCCAGCAGTATCCATTTGCCAATGGTATAATGACTCACCAAAATTTGCTTTACATTCAAACGTAAAATACATCTACTCAACATTCTACATCTATGTTTGCAGAAACTATGTAGTGCATACCCTCTCTGTGGAAATTACAAAGGAGCACACATTCCCGCAAACAATTTGTATTTTAGAGCCAGTTATGACAGGATGCCAAGTGAAGAGGCCAGACAAGGACTGAGAGGCAAAAGAGACTCCTATGACCTATGTCCCAGCTAAGGAAGGCTTAAGATAAAAAGTGGAGCTTGCAGTGGGCTCTGATCAAGCATTCCTTGCTATTTATTCCTCAAAAAACTCCACGTGGGGGTTATTTATGTGACATAAAATGACCACAGAATCTCTGTGATTTCTAAAAACAGTTATGCGTTTCTCGTTCATGACTTGTGTTCACCGTGGGTCTGTTTTATTTCAGCCCTGGGTTCACAGAGCAGTCTCCCTGCACTCAGGGTGATAGAGCAGCTTCTGTCTGAAGCACTGCCTGTCCTTATGGCAGAGGTAACACTGAGTCATGCAATGGGTCTGAAACCTCTGCAAAGAAGTGACTCATCACTTCCGTTCACATTTTATTAGCTAATGCCAGTCACATGGCATTGCCTACATTGAACATTGCGGGTCAATGTATAGGCCTCCTCTAGGGAGGGAGTCCACAGGCAGAAACACTGAAAATAGTGAAAAGTGCTTAAATATTCCACATTAAGTCCAGGTAATCTCCACTCTTAATGCACGAGCTAGAGCAAGGTCAGGAATTTAGTCAATTCTATTACATGGGTAATGGAAAAAAGGAGAAGTGATAGTTATTGGGCACCTCCCAGGCTAAGTGCTTTAAATAATTAGTCCATAGAATCATCTCAACACAGGGTGGAATGGCATCTGCAGCATGATTTTACAGAGCAAAAAAAAAAAACAATGCTAATGAGTAATAATGTATGGTAAAGGCCATACATTACCAGACTGCAGGTGAATTTGACACTTTAAATCAGGTATACAGACAGCCATCCTTGCCATCAAAAATATTTATTCAGAACTCAGCTGTGTATGATAGGAACTGGGTAGACATAACTACCTTATAGTTGACAATCTTAGAGTCACACTTTGTGCAAACATACTTTAAAAGACGACAGAATAAAACATAAATACAATACCTGAGTCAATGGGAAAATGTTTACACTCCATAAAACAAGTTAAGCATTTATAAAATTTATGCAGAAAGAATAAGAATAGGAAAAACAGGAAAAAATTCATTTATGTTACCATCATGTTAAAGTTCTGTATCATTAGAGGACAAAGGTAGGTGGAATCTCTATGAAAACTCTTATGATCTCAATATTTTTACTAGCTCAACAAAAGGAAAGGAGTGGCATTTATGTCCTCAACTTTCCTTGTGCTGAGAATCCTAAAATAACAAGGTGTCTTTATAATCATGTGCAGGTTGATCCCCCAAACGACTTGGTAATTAGTAATTAGACATGTATGTCTCTACTTTTACAGTAGAATGAATACATTTAAAAAAAAAAAAACTACAGTGATTCTCCCTCAGTAATGCTAATCACAGACAAACATTTTCACTTTTACTCCCTCTAGTTTCTCCCATCTTCACCACTTTTCTATACATAATTCAATCCACTCTTCTAGGCCTCACTTATCCACACAATGCTACAACATTTCTGGAATCCTGTTTATTACTTATATGTTTTGACTATCACATCCACATGTTTAACCACAGCCTGAGTAGTCTTACTCTTTCAACTTCTAGAACAGTAGCTTTTAAACTTTAGTGTCGCAAGCATAACCCAAGGCACTTGTAAGAAGAAAAAATGAAAGAAAGAAAATTTCCTCTTGTGTCCTTCCCCATTCTAATGCAATATATTCAATATAGAAAGGGGTCTAGGAATCAGCAGTTTAAATCAAGCCTCTACCCCCCACCCCCAGCCCAGGGAAATGTGATGACCCTCCTGGGCCACAAGAAGAAAGCTGTATACTGCCCCTCCACGTACTGCCACATTTTTATGGATATTTCCAAAGATGTTCTATATCAAATTTTATTATCTCAGGCTAGAATTTATTTTCACTCCAAACTGTAGGAATGAATTACTGAAACCTCTTCTAAGTTATACATTTTCAGGTTATTGTAAGCCCTGAAGCTGTGAGAATGTGTATATTCAAGGTGAATTTTCAGACTCAAAAATGGAAAGAAAAGAAAAAGTTTCTGCCCTGCTGATTACGAAGAATATCAGCTGATGGGGCTTCCCTGGTGGCGCAGTGGTTGAGAGTCTGCCTGCCAATGCGGGGGACACGGGTTCGAACCCTGGTCTGGGAGGATCCCACATGCCGCGGAGCAACTAGGCCCGTGAGCCACAACTACCGAGCCTGCGTGTCTGGATCCTGTGCCCCGCAGCAAGAGAAGCGATGACAGTGAAGGGCCCGCGCACGGCGATGAGGAGTGGCCCCCGCTTGCTGCAACTAGAGAAAGCCCTCGCACAGAAACGAGGACCCAACACAGCCAAAAATAAATAAATAAATAATTTTAAAAAAAAAAAAAAAAAAAAAAAAGAATATCAGCTGATGGAAAAGCAGTGAAAATACTCCTGGAAATTCAGGACAACACCAAACAGTTTCAGATTGCAACTAAAAATTCTGATTTGGTCAATATACAGTACAAAAATTTGACATAATTTCTGCTTAGAAAAGTAAAAAAAAAAAAAAACTGTTACAATGATCCCAATGTATATATATTTTGAAACAAACAACAATTTGGCCTATTCCATTAACATCTGGGTAAGGGAACAAAGACCTTCCCAACCACAGCTCTCCACGCACTCTACCTCAAATCAAGTTTGGCCACCATTGACAGTCCCTTGAGTCTGCCCCAGTTCCATGTGCTTTCTTCCTTTCTCCCTTCCCGACCATTCCCTTACTTCAGCATGTTCAAATCACAATTATCCTTTAAGACGCAGTTCCAATGCCACCAACCCCCTTATATCTTCTATATCCCTCCAGCCAGAAATAACCAATCCTTCCAATTTCCTCTGGTACTTTTTGTCTGCTCTGACATGATTACTCAGTCTTACCTTTAACTACAATTATTTCAATTCACAAATACCTTTTACCTATATAGCCAGAGACAAAGATTTATCTTTATATTACCTAGAATGCCTAGTAGAGGCAAATGTTCCAGTGTTTATAAAAAATTAGATCAGTGAAGAAAGAAAGCATACTAAAATGCCTCAATAATCAGTAGCTTCTCTAACTGGATATAAATGAGGCAAAGGAAAAAATATCCTTAAGAAAATATCTTAATAAAAATGAATAAATATTTGAACTGTTTTAAATCAAATTATCTCAAGCTCAACACTACTGACATTTTGGGGCAAATAATTCTTTGTTGTGGGGTGAAATCCTGTGCACTGTCAGATGTTAAGCAAGTGTCTTGACCTCTACTCACTAGATGCCAGTCACACCTCCTCCCTCAGTTGTGACTACCAAAACTATCTCCAGACACTGGCAAATGACCCCTGGGGGGACAAAAATCATCCCTGATTGAGAACAATTATTTTAAAGTAAAACTGTTTTCTTGGACTATA